>NW_027506497.1:0-91685 GCF_021521415.1 Bidens hawaiensis
ATCAAATTAATTTGAATTTTATAGTTGGATTATATAATGCCCTTTTTTTGAATATTCGGTATTAATATTGTAGGTTACTTATTTTGTTAGATTATCTTGTAATTTTTTTTGTGTAATATTTGCTATCAAACTTTTAGGCTCAGTTACATTGTTTTGGTAATTATTAACTGGCTCACAACCGACCCACTATAACCTTAAAAAAATTATCCGAAGCCACCAAAACTGATCGGTTATAATTGTGTTTATCCATTAACTATCATATAAATTATGGTTGTAAGTTTGACTTAAAAACTATCTAAACCGACCTATAAATGCCCCTAGATCTGAGTAACTTTAAAAACAAAAACATAATTCACGCAAAAAAAATGCAAAAATGAATAAATAAAAAGAGTGTTCGCACGTGTCACATAGACCTTCGAACACAATCGCACGTGGTCATCCTCCAAAGTCCTCTCCTTTTCGATTGTTCTATAAATTGAGAACCTGTATCTCATTTCCTAGACATAAAATCCAACCTCTGCACACACACATAAAACACACCTTAACTGTGTGAAAGAAAAATTAGAAAAAAAAAACCAAAAACATAAAACCATAACCACCTCCTCCTCTTATGGCCACCAAACTACTTCTATTATTCGCCTTTTGCCGCCTCATCTCCATCGTCGGGTTAAGGGACCTCTTCCAGTTCGGACTCAACGGTCAGTTAACCACGGACGCGGACAACATTAAGTCCGCGTCCACGGACTTCGGTAAACTGACCAGTTCCGAACCGTTAGCGGTCCTCCACCCCTCGTCCGCCGGTGACGTCGCAAAACTTTTGCGACTCGCCCACGAATCCTCACCCGGATTCGCCGTGTCCGCCCGAGGACACGGACATTCCATAAACGGCCAGTCTCAAACAACAAACGGCGTCGTAATCCAAATGACCGGTTCCAGAAACCTTAACATTAACACCCGTTCGCTTGTTTCGGACAAGTTGATGTATGTTGACGTCTGGGGTGGTGAGCTGTGGATTGATGTGCTCAAGTCCACTTTAAAGTACGGTCTCGCACCCAAATCATGGACTGATTATTTATATCTTTCGGTTGGTGGTACACTCTCTAATGCCGGAATAAGTGGACAAGCGTTTAATCATGGCCCTCAGATTAGTAATGTTCATGAGATGGATGTTGTCACAGGTACATCATATTATTTTAGTATCTTCTACATGCATAACATATTATTAACATGACATAAGTTGTTCCGTACAAGTAGATATTATATTGCATCACATGAATCTTGTCATGCATTAATTATGTGTTTGTAAATTATTTTGTGTTAATAGTTTGTTTGTTTTTAAACGAAGAGCAGGAAGAGGTGACGTGTTGACGTGCTCCATGGACCAAAATCCGGACTTGTTTCATGCCGTGCTCGGCGGCTTGGGTCAGTTTGGGATCATAACGCGGGCTCGAATCGCGTTAGAACCGTCTCCAAAAATGGTATGTGGTTAGCCCTAATCATGAAATTAGTTTATAAAAAAAAGTTACATTTTTATATAAAAACACAATAATAATATTATTATTGATGGTATACAGTTAATAAACCCAAAATCTTAAAATTAATTTATAAAAATGTTACATTTTTTATAAGAAAAATATATATGGGTGAACACTAGATGGATCGAACCGGTTACAAACACAATAATAATTATTATTATTATATTATTAATACAAGATGTGGGTTCGGGGAATGAGTCGTAGGTTATCCGAAAATCTTCAAAATCGCTATTCGAATTTGAATCCGAAATGCGAATATCCAGTTTCTCGGATAATTTGGATTTGGATTTTGGAATATTGAGATACAGATTCGGATTTTTTGAACATCCGTAACCACCGCCACCACTATCGCTACTTGACCACCACCATCATCACCATCACAGTTGTCGCCGCCGCCACAACATCCACCGTCACAATTGCTAATTTTTTTTATTTGGTATTTTTTAATTTACGATATAAGAGTATATTTATCATTTCTATTTCATTTATGCTTTTTATTTTGTGTGGCTACTAAACAACATATATTAATAATTCATTCCATTTCATAAGTTAACCGAACAAGACAAATTATTATTTTATAATAATGATACATTTCCTTCTCTTATCTATTCTATTATTTCTTTCATTCTATTAACTCAAATCAACGGACCTAATAAATTATAATGCATTTAATTTCCTATCAAATTCATCATACCATGTACATTTTAAAAGTTAAATAAAGCATTAATGACTCATGTTAGGATACGGATAATACATATGGACGTCTTCAAAAATTTAAATGTTTCGGTCGAGCTGAAATAAAAATGACCGTAGGTCCTAACGCGTAACGAACTAAAAGGGCCCGTAACCCCAATACCTCAAATACGTCATAGGAGAAAAAATATTGGGCCCAATATCTAATAAGAGGATTAAAATTTGTAAATATTAAAAATAAATAAATAAAAAATTTGTGCCCCGGCTGGTTGCCCGGGTTACCCAACCCATCAGACGCCCTTGATAATACATAATGAGATTGATATGAGTAATCGAATGAGTAGAATACCACATAAGGAGCGTTTGAATATAGAAATATGAGACGAAATGAAATTGATCATTACAAATGAATGAAAAAAAGAGTGCTTGTTATGATAAGGGAATAAAATCACTTACTAGGCTATTACCATATCCATTACATTCATTGTACAACCCCCTTGTTTTTTTTCCATTATATTCCATCGTTTCACCTACACCACCACTATGACCGACCACCGCCACAGATCATCACGAACACCCACCCACCATCTTCTATTACCACCACCGCCACAACCCCACCCCATTCATCAGTGCCAACCACTACCACCGCCACTCCACCGTCATTGACCGCCTCGAACTATCGCCACCCACCACCACCAACCACCATCATCGACCATCACCGCCACCACCACCCACCATTACCCCCACCCCTCTCACCATCGCCGCTCACCATTGTTTTTTATTTTCTTTTCGTTTTTTTCTGCCTACCTAGTAACATAAAGTTAAAATTCATTTTATTCCTAATTAGTACATGATAACCAAATAAGATAATGAAATAATAATAATAATTCATTCCGTTCTTTATACTAAGGAATATGGATGAGATTGGTATTGTACCGGTCCCAAAATTAGCTAATTTTTTGTACCGTACCGGTACCGGTATTGAAGGTAGAAAAATCGGGAAATACTGGTGCCGATACCGAAACTTAAAACTTTGGTACCGATTCGGTACTGACGGTATCAAATCGATACCAATTTCGGTACCGGTACGATACCATTGGTACTGATAGCGAATTTGCTCGTCTATACATTCCATTTTATAAATCATTCCATTATTCCACCAAACGGAGCTCTCATACCCGGTTGTCTCATACTATTAGTCACCCCAAATATTTTTGAATGCCTCTATACAACTAACTTTTTTTAACCGTCCAAAATTTGTATGCCATGTGTGGTGGACCCACGTATCGCTTCTCCGACCACCACCATCTCCGGCATATTTCCTTGATCCGGCCACCACCATCTCCGGCACATATTTCTTTTATTAATTAATTACCAACAAAACAAAACAAAATGGGTATCGATTATTACAACATACTGAAAGTCAACCGTAACGCCAGCGACGAAGACCTTAAGAAAGCCTACCGTCGTCTCGCCATGATCTGGCACCCCGACAAAAACCTTAACAATAACAAATCCGATGCCGAGGCCAAATTCAAACAGATTTCCGAAGCCTATGATGTCCTTAGCGATCCTAAGAAGCGTCAGATATATGATCTCTACGGCCACCAATTCAATAATAATGATAATAATGGTAAAAACAAATTATGGGTTTAAATTCTAGGAATGCTGAGGATATATATGCTGAGTTGTTTAGGAATGTGAATACTGGAGATAGTTCGGGTTTTTCGGGTAAGAAGGCGCCTGCTGTGGAGAATATGTTGGCGTGTAGCTTGTTTGATCTTTATAAGGGTGCTAAGAAGAAGATGAAGATCTCTAGGACCGTTGTTGATCCTTCCGGGTACGGTTTTATGTTATTGTTTGTGAATGTTGTGAGCTTTGGATGTTAGGATATGAACATGTTAGAATGTTTTTGGATTAGTTTGAAGGATGAAACTGGATTTGGTTAAGTTATCGGTGTTGTTAGTTTGGATTAATTGGATATTTAGTGAGGTTTGAATGAAGTAATTTGGGAATTTGGAATAAGTTTTTTTGTATAACTATTTGTCAAGCTTGTAGCTTGAATAACATACTATTGACTAGGTCTGTAAATGAATTGAACGTCCGGTGAACTGTTCGTGAACCGTTCGGCGGGAAGTTCGTTTATGTAATAAATGAACGGACATGAAAAAAAAATTTGTGTTTGTTTAATTAAACGAACGGACATGAACACATGTTTCGTTCGTTCATTTATGCTCGTTTATTTATGTTCATTTATGTTCGATTACATGTTAATAGAAAATATATCTTGAAGAGTCATCTACTTAATGGTTTTATATCCATTGAAGTGTGTGCATTTGTGTTCATTTATGTTTGTTTGTGTTAACTTACATTTATTCATATGTTCATTTAAGTTTGTTTATCTTTGTTCAGCTATGTTCATTTGTATTCAGTTATGTTCATTTATGTTCGTGAACTGTTTGGGGTTTAGAATTAAACAAACTAACATAAACGAACATGAACATGTTCACTTTTAAAATAAACGAACATGAACATGAAATATGTGTTCGATCAAGTGTTTGTGTTCATTCGGTTCATTTACATGCCTACTTTTAACTCCTAGACTGGCCATATATTCTATATACCCCATATGATGAAGAATGCAAAGATTGAAATAATTTGAGTTGTCATATAGGCAAATACATGACTTTAGGTGCACTAGATGAAAATGTTTTCTTAACAGAACTCGCTATGGATAGACACTAACATTGGTTAAAGCAGTCATGGACTCATGGGTCTAATGATTAGGAACAAGGTGTTAGTGAATTTGGTTGCTCGAGTACTTTTTACTTGCAATCCGGATATTATCAACAAGTATATAAGATCAGAGTTTAACTTAAAATGGTTTTCATCTTTCTATTCATCTGGTTGAATATTTAGGCTGTTACCTGTAAGTCTGTAACATCCCAAACTGAAAAAGGTAATTAAGTTTTCTAACATGTGGTAACTATCTATGAAACCACAACTTATTCCATAACATATTACATACTTGCATTTTAATTTGATTAAAACACCATATAGTTTTTGTGCAAAACTATAGATGCAAATACCAGAACTTAATAGTTTAAGAACTAATATCTTTTAAACAATTCCCTTACTGTAATTTATTTCTTAAATGGTTAAAGAGATTCTATTATTATATATTTCCAGTGTCTACACATTAAAGCACAACTACAAAATTGAGGTTTTTACTTTTTATCTATTATTTGCAATGCAGTAAGATTCGGACCGTGGAGGAGATCTTAACCATTGAGATAAATCGCGGTTGGAAAAAAGGCACAAAAATAACCTTCCCAGAGAAGGGTAACCAAGAACCCGGGTGGTCATAGCAGCCGACTTAATATTTGTAATCGATGAAAAACCACACGATATTTTCACAAGGGACGGTAACGATTTAGTAGTAAACCAAGAAATATCATTACTGGAAGCTCTCACTGGAAAAACCATTGAACTCACAACTCTTGATGGAAGAAGCTTAGTGGTCCCGTCATGGAAATGGTCAAGCCAGGGAACGAGCTAACCGTTGCTAACGAAGGAATGCCAATTTCAAAGACCCGAGAAAAAAAGGAGACTTGAGGATCAAGTTGGATGTCAGGTACCCGTTAAGGCTTACGGCTGAACAAAAATCTGATTTGAAGAAAGTTTTGGATGGAAGTTGAGTAATAGTAATATATTATTCTTCTTTATACTTATTGGAAGTCAAAAAAAGTCAAAGTCAATGTCAAAATTGTGTATATCAGTATATGATATGAGCCATTGATTCTGGTTTTAAGTATATTTATCAAAAGCAATACAAAGGTAATTAATTATACATATGCATAAACTTAATATTATAGTGTGATGATAATCTAAATTCTAGCAGTCTCATTTTCTATTTATAAATATAGTTTTCGGTTCTCAAACAAGCGATTTTTCGGATTTTTTCTCCATCTCAACCGAGGCTAGTGCCGCCAGCATGGGCGGCATTGACATCTTTGTACCTATACCATCTCGAAATAACGAGAAAGTAGCCTAAGTTCAATATCCCAATAGCAGTTATCAAGAAATAGAAATAGTCCAATCTACCCTTGTTAAGATCCTCCGGCAACCAGTTTCCAGTTACAGCATTTCTAGTCGTCCGTTGAATAACCGTCACCAACAAACCATTTAAATAACTCGAAGCCGCCATCCCACAAAAGAAAAAACGCACCCGCAACGCTTCTCATGTTTTCAGGAAACTGCTTGTAGTAAAACTCGACTAACCCGATTGAAGTAAACGACTCAGCAAGCCCGGCTAACGATAGTTTGTGGAACTAACCATAATGCCGACATTGACGAAATCTCCCCTCGGTGCGGTTCATAGCCTAATGTCGGTTTTGTAATAGCAAGATTTCTTCTTTTTTGTTCCACTAAAGCGGAAACTAGTGAAGCTAAAACCGGTTAACGATACCCCAAACCCGATTCTTTGGAGGAGTGATATGCCGCCTTCTTTTTTGGTGATGCGGCGGAGTTGTGGGACGATGATGCGGTCGTATATCGGCACGAAGATGACTAATGTGATCATGGTGAATACAGTGTAGGAAGCAGCTGGTATTTCAAACTTGGAGTTGAAAATATGTCTGTTGGATTGAAGTGCTTGGAAAACAACATATTGTGATTGTTGGTTCATTGCTATAGAGTATGTGATGGCTGCAGCCCATACTGGTAAAACTTTTAGTACACATTTTACTTCTTCTACTTGTTGTATGCTGCAGAGGTTCCACGGGTCGGATGCTGACCCGTCTGGGTTGATTTTGTCTTCGGGTGTCAAGATTGCGGCTTTGTTAAGAAACCTATGACAAAAAAATCGTATGATTTAACGATTTATAAATTGTTAACGTGTGATGCTATACCCCTATACGCGCACCATCAACATTACTAATTAGCAATTTAGCATCCTGTTGATTACATGGTTATACGGGCATTAAATGAAAACTATAAGACTCGCAACGAGCCGAGCTTTTTTGAGCTCGAGCCGAGCCTGGGCCTCAAAGAAAGCTTGTTTAGTTATCGAGCCCGAGCTCAGGCGTTGTGTGTTTATAAGTTTTTACCTCTTTTAAACTTCTATGTATTAGTTTTACATTACTCAGTCAAGCTCGAGCTGGGCTTATGTTTGTTTAAAGTTTTTCTCAAAGTATATAAAAATAATTATAAAATAACGACAAATTAATTAATAATAATAAAGAGCCAAGTTCGAGCTTAAAAAAACAACTAACGAGTTGAGCTCAAGCATTACAAAAAATGAGAAGCGAGCTGAGCTTGAGCCCTCATAAGTCAAAACGATATGAGCTCGAGCTTACCCATGTACACTTGTATATTTGTCTAAATAGAAACTACATGACTAGAATGACCAAAATTTAAAGGTGGGAGCATATATATGTATACGTTGAACATATAAGTCGTTATATGTGTGTAAGTTACATGCTGTATTACATGTATATGCTTGTTTATGCATATAGTTTGTTTTTTTTCTTGTATGTGTAATTTTTTATTTTGAGATAATAAATTGTTTCTTTCCCTGCTTCATTTTTTTTTCTATGTTATCGTTTTCAACGATTACAGAAAGAGCGTTTAAAACATGGAACAATGGATGTAAGCATGCAACTAGTGGTAGTGGTGTACACTATTACACTAGTTAGAAAAAAAACATCCTTATAAAACATCTTCTAGAAAACTGAGTTGTTACTTTTCATGGAATACAATTAACTTATCTTCTAGTCATTGGTGGTTGATTTATAATTGACTGAATTTTTGATATTTGAAAGCAACTTAGGTTATCAACTAGTCAAAGGTGGTTGATTGTAATATGACTTTTGACTAATCATATTGAAAAAAGATGACTTTCCAAAAGGTTCTTTTATCATCAAATGGAAAAAGTTCAAAAAACGTTTATTTGAGCACTTTAACTTGCCTAAACATATCTTTTAATTATTAACTTTTTAGTATAAAGTATACTTGTTATTTTTGTAATTTTAAATTTAGAATGCTTTATATAAAGTGATGTGACATGGATTAAAATTACAAAGCTTTGCACAACGAGCCAGGGCTGTTAGGGAGTGGGCGGTTAAAAGGGGGGCCGGTATTGTGTTAATGGGTAGTAATGGAGAAAAAGATGAGGTCATGAGGCTTTAACAAAGAAATGATAATATATGAAGAAATGAAAAGAAATTATATATACTTAAAAGACATTCTCGAGTAGAAAAAAAAATATGTTAATTACATTCTTAAGTTAGATTGGAAGAAAAAAATAGGGAAAAAAATTATAACTTTACAATTATGTCTTCATAGCAACATGAAAACGAGAATTGAGATAGCATAAATTAGTAATATTGTAACAGACTATAAACTTTTTATTCACAATCAAGCCATATTTGACTGAAAATTTTGGAGGAAAAAAGCCATAACATTTCTTTCTATTCTCTTTCTTTTCTTTAATAAAAAAACTTTATAATAAAAAAAGAAAAATTTTCTTATATTTTCTTTTTTAAATCCTTAAATAAAAAACTAAAAAATGCAATATTAGGTTATCACTTGATTAGGGGTGCAAATGAGCCGAGTTGCTCGCGAGCTACTCGAGATCGGCTCGTTAAAAAGCTCGATCGAGCTGAGCTTTATCGAGCCCGAGCCCGAGCTCGAACCTAAAAATAAGCTCGTTTAATAAACGAGCCCGAGCCCGAGCTTTACCTATCGAGCTCGAGCCGGCTCGCGAGCCTAAACGAGCCTGCCATTTATATAATTTTTTTAAAATATATATTTAATAATTATTAATTAATAAATATAATGTTATGATAAAATAAATAAAAATAACTGAATAATATATATTCTTTTATAAATAAAATTATAATATAAAAAAAATATATAAAATTGTTATAATTATATAAAAATATAATTGATAAATAGTAAACGAGCCGAGCCCGAGCTCGAGCTCTGTGTAAGTTAAATGAGCCGAGCTCAAGCCTAATCGAGCTCGGGCTCGGCTCGGCTTGTTTGCACCCCTACACTTGATTGAAATTTGACTTTTGACCAATTATGTGGAAAAACATGACTTTCCAAAAGGTTCTTTTATCATCAAATGGAAAAGGTTCAAAAAACGTTTTATTAGAGCACTTTAACTTGCATAAACAGATCTTTTAATTATTATTTATTAACTTTTTAGTATAAAGCATAATGTTATTTCTTATAGTTTTAAAATTATAATGCTTTATATAAAGTGATGTGACATGGATTAAAATCCTTTAAGGTTGTGTTTGGTATGGAGGAATGATAAGGGAAATGGAATGATTTATTACGTGGGAATGAAGAACGTGGTGTTTGTCTACTTAATGGAATGGAATCAACTATTACATATGGAATTCCATTCCATCAAAACCTTTCCTTCTCACCACCCTTCTTTTTTTTCTCATTACATTCCTCTCTCACCCTATTTTCTCAACACCACCACCTAATAACAACAGCCACCACCACCATCGCCACCACCTGACCGTCACTGTCACCGTTGCCACCACCTCCGCCACCACCACCACCACCTTACCACCAGCGCTACCACGGCACCTGACCATAACCGCCACCCTACCATTGTCATCGCTACCAATGCTACTACCCGCCACCCCCACCCACCACAATCACCCCGCCTAACCGCTGCCGCCACCATTTTCGTCGCGGGAGCTACCACCACCATCGTCGCCATTTCAGTTTTTTTTTATAAAAAAATATATATATTGGGATAGGAATATTTTTTATTACTTCTATTTCATTCATACAATTTTTTTTGGATACCTAACAACATTAAATATTATTCATTTCATTCCTACATGTTAACCAAACACGGCAAAAGAATGGTAATGATCTATTTCATTCTATTGTTCATTCCATTCATTCTCTCATTCCATTCCTACTTCATTCCATTACTTCCAACTAAACATACCCTAAAGCTTGCACATCAGGGGGTGGGCGGTAATACGGGGGGCGACTATTGTGTTAGCGGGTAGTAATGGAGAAAAATATGAGGTCATAAGTCATAAGGCTTAAACAAGAAAATAAGGGCTTTAAACCATAACAGAGACTTTAACAGGATGGTAAAGTTACATGACACGACTTTAAAACCTCTCCGCGACGAGTAATCTAATAAATATTATATCTGCCTTGAAAATATCTACAATTATTGATATTAGGTCAACTAGATATGTGAACTCGATTTATGGAGGAGTGAATGTGCCAAATACATGTCATTTTCAACATTTTAAGTTGGTCCTACACCAATCAATGTCTTAAACCAAACATTTTCTAAATTCTAATGAAATACCGTGTTCACGTGATCATGTATATGCCGTTTATAAAAGGTTAACTATCAAAAAAATTCATTACCTCAAATAATAATAAATATCAATCCAACAAGAAGTTAAAAGCAACACAAAACAATAGCATCCATTTAAGGATACATAAGAAAAGTTGAAACTGAAACCACACAAACTTTCCCACTTTGTTATTTTTTATCGGTAGAAAACCGAGTGTTTTTACGTCTTTATATCTCTAATCATTATTACGTTTTCGTTAAAAACTTTGTCGTTTCTTGATTACAAATATTATATTAAACAAAATTATTCATTAAAGGATGCATAAGTGAAATTGAAATTACAGTAACTATTCTGCTTAGCTAATTTTTCATCGATAGAAAACCGAGTGCTTTTACATCTTATATCCTCTAATAATGATTTATGTTTTCATTGAAAACTTTGTCATTTCTTGATCTCAAATATTATTATTTTTATGACAAGAATTCATGAATTATATATTGATGATTTTTAACAAATATTAGTCTTACAATTGTCCATTGTACGATTATTTATAACTGACTCCATACCTTATGTCAGAAAAAAATATCTAAAATAATAAGTTTATATATTTCTTAAATGTTGTATGGTAACGGTCTAGTGTTTATTTTAACTTCACAAAAGAATTAATATGTTTATATCAAAAGAACATGATAATGTTACCTGAATTGATTGGAGTGTGGCAAAGCTGAGTTAATAGATTTCGGTGGTCGATAGTTAAATAGCGACAACCCGGGCTGTTGCGGCAGTTTCAACAGTCGCTTCTTCACTGCCACCACCATTACCCGCGCCATACTTGTAAAAGGACTTCCTTGTGGCTTCACTATCACATATATTTTCGTACCACCAAAAAACAACACAACCGAAATCAACATGAAAATCGCGGGAATCGCTAACCCGATGGACCAGCTCACATTCGTCTGAATGTACACCACGAGTGTCACCGACACCATTTGCGCGAATGGGTAAGGGGGTGGTAAGAGGGAAGAATACCAATTAAAGAAACTATTTATCCCTCTCTTTCCGGATTCCGTGTTTGGATTGAATTGATCAGCTCCAAAAGCTAAATTACAAGGCCGAATACCCGCCGCTCCTATTATCATTAATGCAAATCCAGTCAAAAGAAACAACCACTGTGTTGGTGTAGCACCAGCGCAGTGACTGTCTTTTTTAGATCCACATTCAGGTGGATGGAGTCCTTTAAACACCGCGGTTAAATCAATTAACAACAACCCCTGATTACAAACAAAACAACACATCATATGATCATAACATATTCAAATTATTAATTTAACACTTGAAATAATTAGTCTAGGAAACTTACCGTGAATGATGCAATTGAAGCACAACCTAAGGTATTGTAACGACCGAAATATGTATCGCATAAATAAGCACCTAGCAAAGTTGCGAAGTTCGTGGTGCCATTGAAAATGTTTAGCAGAGTTGTCGCGGTTATGCTCTTCATGTTAAAAACCGTTGTTAAGTACACTAACAAATTCGAAAGCGTTCCGATTGCTCCTAGCTTCTCAAATGTCTCATTTCCTAATAAAAAAAATGTTACAAAACATTTAGGATATGAACTATGAAGCTTAACTATAAATAAGTGTAAAAAAGTGTTGTAAAAGTCGGTCTAGCAGTCAAAGTACTCAATGAGTAATTCCAAAGTACTGTCTGCTTAGGCCGACTTTTACAACACTGCACACACCTATGATGCAAGGCATGGCTTTGACTCCCCTGTAGTTGATTTGGGGCTCATCGTCTTCCGGTACTCTTTGCTCATCTTCTTGTTCTCCATTGTTGAAGCAGCTCTGTGAATGAGATTTGGGGAAGTAGGTTTGATGTTTGTTAGTTGTGACTTGTGAGAGTTGCTTATTGTATGCAATTTAATAACATATATTATTTTTTAAAGCATCCGAATGTGACGTTTGTCCATGATAGTTTACGCATATCTTTTTCTGTTTTTTTTAACAATATTTTTCTTTTTTAATATAACTAAAATATAAAATATTTTGTGTGTTATAACAAATTTCTCTTTTAATGAAGATATATTACTATTAATATAAGCTAAAAGATGAATTCAATCTTATATGCACATTTAAAATTTTTAATAAATAGTAGGCCTGAAAATTGGCAAAAAGATTTATATATTGTATTTTAAAATATTATTCTTAATGTTATTGACTCAATTATCCAATTTATTTAGCCAATTTTTATAATAATAATAATAATAATAATAATAATAATAATAATAATAATTTTGCACAATTTAGATCAAAAACTTAATGGGCCTATTTAAAAAATATAATTATTTAAACATAATAAAAAAAAATACTTTGTTACTTAAGGCTCTGATATAAATATATACATTACTGGGGGTGGTGTGAGAAACCGAGGCTTTTTTTTATATATTAAGTAATACTTATGACTAAGGGCTTATAGCCCATTTTAAAAGTTTTATCTTATCTAATGATAATTCGTACATATAAAATATTTTTTTTCTGGGTACGTAACTAATCAACACTACTTCACTAGATATGTTGATTACTTAAAAGTTAAAAGGGACCTTTTAATTAAAAAAGCAACTCAATTTGTGATATCACAAAAAAAGTTATTTGTTAGATTTGTGACAAGCAAAAAGCAACTTGGATTGTCTCTTCCACGTTCTTTTACTAGTGGAGACAGGTCACATGTAGTCCTACCACCATTATACAACAATAATGCTCCTTCGATTTCTTCTATGTTATTATCACATACGTAACTCTCAAAGTATCAATGGATATTTGTATTTTGTGAAAGCATAGTTTTATTGATATAAAATCAAATTAATTTTGTAGTGGTCTTTTATTTCACAAACTAAAGTGTGCTACGTTATGAAATAATGATGAGATAATGTTATAGCTTCTATTTCACATCAGATCCACACTTGTTCTTCTAGTATACGAATCAACTTGAAACAATAGTTGAAATTAGTTTATCTATCTATCACTTGATGTGATTATCCCTTTATGATCCGGCATCACCATCATCGCCATGGTTTTGTGAATTGACCCATCCACTCCATCTCTGAAAATTATGACAACTGTGACCAGCGTTAAGAAGCTCACAAAAAATTCAAGCTTGAAATGATGGTGGCGGTGCTTGAGTGAGAGAAGAGGGAGAGAGTTAATATGTTTTTAATGGTTATTCACACACTTTTTTTTTATATTTATACATCATTTTAACACACATTTTATCTTTTATATACACTCTATAAAGGGTGTATGAATAACGCATCCCTATATTTATTTATAATTTTAATACACATTTTATCTTTTATGTACACCCTATAAAGGGTGTATGAATAACGCATCCCTATGTTTATTTTGCATTTTTAATAATAGGGAAAGAAATCCCTCTAAACTGAGAACATAAAGACCATAACACGCGCACTAGGGAGCATTCGAGTGCGCTATATCAAAATATCAGGACCACCAATATCATTTTTATATGGGGTCATCATTTTTATAATGTTGGGGACTACATCTACAATCCATATAACATGAAACATCCGAGTAATTAACTATGTAGATACATTGTGAACAAATGATCATTTGTACGCAACACATGTTCTTATGTTTGTTAGAATAGAATGATGCATTGATATTAATAATTAAGGTGTGTGTGTATAACACCATGGGCAAAAATTAACTTGGTGCATGCATTGTAAACATATTGGGAATGTTCATATAACTTGTAAACAATAGAATATTGTGTTGTGTTCTCGATTTATTCATTAAATTTCTGGCTTGTTTCAAGACAGATATGTTGTTCAGTAGCTGCTTTGCTCTATTATATAACTAAAGGCTGAAAAGTTATCGCGGGTCTCAGTCGTTGGTCACGAATATTTGCTATGTTTAAATTGCTTCCATTCTTTCATTGTTCTGAAAACTAAGACTAACACCTAGTCACGCTAAAAATTTTACGAAACATTTAGAATTGCTTATTTAAAATTTTAAGGTGTTTATCTATATACATTAAAATTAAAGAGCTACCAACTTGCTTGTTTTTCAAACACCTATCATCAAACAATCGATTCAAAGTTTGATCATGCTCCTTCTATATATTGAGACCAAAATAACATGTGTATCATGAAGGTAGCCAGGTAGGTTGAATGTTATATAAGAATGAATGTTTGTGACTTTAGTTGTAGATAGAGTCAAAATATTTTGAAGTTATATGAAATGATACGTCTACGCCAACAAAAACATGTTTACCTATACACTTCACCAACCACCCAAATGTAGTCCTACAAGTAACATGTTTGATTTTTTTTATACCTCATAAATAAGTTCTCATTAAATCGTTAATAATACTGTATAGTCCACTAAAAGGGTAGTGTGGGTTCAAATCGTAAATACTAAATATGAAAATACATATAAAATATTTATATATAGTTTAGACGCCACAATCTTTTTTATTGTTTGATGAAATTGTTTTTGCTTGATGGAATATCAATTCACTAAATAGTAGAAATAAAGGAAATGTTAAATTTATTTATTTTGTAATTATTTGTCTTATTAAAACAGGGAAATAGAAATGATATATTAATTAATCATACAATAACACGAGACATCACAACTATATTAGAACTTGTAATTAATGCAAACCATATCTTTATTTTAGGAATATAGATGTTGCTTCATGTGAGATCCTCGACTCCAAAACTATACTAGAACTTGTAAAGTGTAACATAACACGAAGTGCTTCTAATGGGTTCTAAGCATCAGATAACAAACAAGTACTAAAAGTATAATATTAGTAAGCTACTAGTTACAAGGAAAAAGGTGAAAACTTGTGCGCTGCGGTGGGACTTCAATCGGTTTGGTTTCGGTACCATATTAAAAACTCGAGTTATCGTATTAAAAACTTGTAGAATTGTTTATCTAACTTTATGAAACTTGAGGATTACCATATTAAAAAGTTGAGTCAATTGTGCAATTAATAGACCTTAGAGGTTACCAAAAAGTTATGGTGGCTTATATAATTAAATAGAAGTTGTGAGTTACCACACGTAAATACTAAATAGGTGGTAACATTTCCAAAACTGTTATCTAATAATGATAGTAAATAGTAAAATACTAATCTGTCTATTTTAATAAAGTAAAATAATTATAAACACGTGTCAGTTTGTGGTTAATCCTTACAATTTTTTTCCATCCAACACTAATATATGTCATGCACTGATAAATAATTATTCTTTTATTTTACACTTCATTTATATTATATCTATAATATGATTAAATTATTTACTTTTCTTTAAACTTTATTTATATTATATCAATACACTTTTATAAAAATAAATATTTACATATTATACTACTAGGTTGGTATCATTTAAGAACTATAAAAAAAATTAAAAACTCTTAGAAACTCTTAACAACCAATTTTTATATTTTTATATATTAACAATATTTAAGAGTAGTTTTATCAAAAATTTATATAAAAAATTGTATTACATATATTAATCACAAGTTTACATATGTGTAAAATTTATGTACTAACAATTTACACATGTGTAAAAAAACATAGATATGCATAAAAACTAATTTTTCAAAATTCTAATTGTAAATATATATATATATATATATATATATATAGGGTATGGTTAATGTAAAAAACAATAGTTTTGTGAGAAGAATAGAATAGATCTAAACCCTTAGATCTAGGATCTAGTGGTTGAGATTAGTAGTTTCTAAAATCCATATAGTTTCCTATTTACATGGTATAGTTTCCTATTTAGGTGGTGTGGTTTATTTTAAAGCATTCTCACACTTCTCACAAAACAATTGTTTTTTATTTGAACCCTCTTATATATATATATATATACACTAGTTTTTATCTCCCGTATTACGGGGGTTGTTTTATATTGTTTGTTCGAATATTTATTTATTTTTTGAATTTATATTTTTTTATTTAAGAGTTCTGTAATAATACTCATCCTATACTACTATACATTGTTAGAATATATTTCACAATATACTTGGTGAAATCCAAGAAACAAAAAAAGATATTGAAAAGAATATAATTTTATATATTATCATTAACATATTATACTATGTATATTGTTAAAAATTATAAATAAAAAAATATAAAATCTCTAATATGCTTTCAATTTACGAAGTAATCTTTTTATTATTAAATTATAAATATATGCTTAAAAGTTGATCATTTTTTAAAAAATAAATCCATTTATCTATTTTTTTTTGTACATTGTCATATAAATTTAAATTATAAATATATGATTTATATCTATCTATTTATTTATTCGGTTAATTTATTAAACTATACATATATGTGTTAAATTATAAGGATATTATATACCAATCACTTTCAAATATTATAAAATTTATCATATTTAGTTTATAGGGCTTTTGTTATCAAGGATTGTTTCAGGTTTTTTGTGAAACTTAAATTTGATTATTAAAGGTTAAAAGTTGGTAAATAGATCATTTTGTACAAATTAACTACATTTGGCTTAAATTTGTTATAGGTAAAAAATAGGTACTCTGAATATTTTTAAAAATTTGAGAATGTAAATAGATTTATCGTCACTCTTGTTACGGGCTCAAAGTTTTGACTTGAAAATGTAAAACAAATAATGAAGTTAAAATTTTAAATGTGATTAGGTTTTGAAATTATATTTTAAGGACATTTTTGGAAATAGTTAAAAGCTTCGTATTTTGCACATTGAGTATTTTTTCCATTACTATTAAAATTTAAGTAAAAAATGACAAACACTTTCGACATGCAACCTCCAGGCCTATCAATGCTTCTAATTTTATCAAATTAAAATCATTCGTGTAAGCATTGATTTTTCTTTGAATAGTGATCAGAATGTTGTATCATGTGAGACATGCTGTACAAAATTATGTTCAAGTGAAGCAAAACATTCACAAAATTGAACGGGTTAACATGTTATTTTTTTTTATCAATTTGCAAAGTCAAGAAGCCCTCAAACTTATCAAAATCTTTTTCATGGTGTAGCTCAAAACTATTATTATAAGAGAAGTATTCTTCGAAATTGGTTCATAACCAAATTTCTTTTAATTATACATATATGATACGAGAATAAATTTTCGACATTGACTGTTCTTAGGTATGTTTTTGAACACGGATTATCGTTTTTTGTTAAGTTCATTTTTTTTGAAAAAATCATTTTTTGATATAAATAAAATCAATTTATGTATAAGATATAAGTATAGATGTAATACATTTTTCGATATATATAAATTATGTATTGCTTTATTTGTAATTTAATTATTTAAATTATCACGTGTTTTACACGGACTCTAAAACTAGTTGAAAGATAGCCAGCGATCATTTTCTTTTTATATAATATCTTTAGGTGGAAATCTAGCTAGCTATCTTATCTTGATGCAAGCTGCATCATGAGTGGTTCATGAGCATCTATCACGAAGACTTCCGATTTCAAAATATCAATTTCGTTATAGAAGGAACACATTTTGGACTTCTGGTTGTTATGTATATCCGCGTTTGTCTATACTGTTTTTGTATGTATATGGCATTAATGCATTATGGTGTGCATGCACTTGAGGCGAATTCTCAACTTGTCATCTATTGTAGCAAAATTTCAACGTTCCCAATATATAATATTATACAAGATTGTAGAAGGAAGTGACTTATACGCAGCAAATATAACATAAGTATAACCAAGGAACATAACTATATACATTAATAACACTACAAATGAGTATCACCTACGAAACCAACAAAATAAGAAAAAAAATGATTTTTTTATTATAAAAATTTAATCGACTGGTTGCGACGAAAGGCGTGAAATCCAAAAAATAAGAAAAAATATAAGAATTTGTTTCTAATATTTGCCAAAAAAGTACCGATGAAATAAAAAAAACTCAAAGATTTTTTTTTTAAATAAACAATGTTTTTTACCAACATAAAAAAACAATTTTTATTGGTTTCATTACTTATAAAAACAATACTGTTGTTACATATAAATAATAACAAAAATATTTAAACTTTTTATAACTGTGGTTAAAACTTATAAGCTATATTAGTTTTAGTTTCTCCGAAAATCAATTTCCGCCATAATTAAATACATGTTATTTGGTCAAAAATGGTTGGTTATAGTCAATATTGATCAATAATGTTGATGATAGTTGATACATCAAAAATGGTTAAATAAGGTCGGTTTGATATACATTATCTTATTGCCCAGAACAATGTAATGTAATTCACCATATGATATAATAAATCATATATATTAGACTCTGTGAAGTAGAAGGGCTACAAAATGAAGCGAGTTTTGTCATTTAACGCCCAGTCAACAAATGAGAAATTTCTATTTTATGAATGTAATGGTGTTGCTCCTATATATATAAATAAGAGGGGTATTTTGAGAACCTTGATGAGTTTGTAAGAATTCAATATAGACCACACATTTAATTCAATGAGTATGGATTATATGACTGAGAATAAATACGATTAAAAAATTAATCAGAAGAGTAAATAAGTATTTTTGATGATTACACAAGTTTAAATGTTAGTTACACACGTGTAATAAGTTAATTCGGCGTGTAAAAAAATTCTGTAACTTTTTTTACGTTACTTACACTTACGTATTATACATGGGTAAAAAAATTCAAAATTTTTTTTGTTACGTTGAGTTTTTTCGAGTTCTCAAAGTGGTTCTTAAAATAAATCAATCATATATATATGTGTGTGTGTGTATCACACACTCATATAATATAATAATCTGCTACAAAAAGACCCCCCCCCCCCCCCTTGTCGCCCCTAGAACCCCATTCCTTCAATTTCATTCCATCGATCACCCATATATATATATATATATATATATATATATATATATATAGGGGAGGGTTAACATAAAAACAAGTAGTTTTCTAATAAGACTAAGAATAAATCATAGCTATTGGATTATATCAATCAATGGTTGAGATTTAAAATTAACAAAAACCGTCATAGTTTCCTAAAATTACTCTTTCATCATTATAACCGACATAGTTTCTTAGAATTATTCTTTCATCATAGGTTTTAATGTCAAAATTCTATTGATTCTTACCATTCTTAGGAAAGTACTTTTTATTTGAACCCTTTTCTATATATATGTGTGTGTATCACACACAAACATATAATATAATAATAAACAAACAAACACGCTCCTTCGACAAAAAGACCCCCCCCCCCCGGGTCGCCCCTAGAACCCCATTCCTTCAATTTCATTCCATCGATCACACATTCTTATTTTTCATTTTTATACTTGTTTCTCCATTTTGTCCTTGGGTACAGTTAATCTACACAGTTTTTTAAATTCAGTAAAAGTACAAAAACACAATAGATCACAAAAAATACATAATGCCGAATAAAATATAACACAATATTGAACAATATAACACAATGTCGAAGAAAAAACACACAATGAAGAAAATACACAAAATAAAAATACAATCTACCAATACTAATAAAAGAAAATAATTCTGGACACATGACATTCTAAGATTAATTCTCACTATCAAATTCCCTCTAAAATCACTTCTCTTTTATTGATGGAAAATAAAAAATATATATATCTTTCAATATATAGTGCTCCTTCCGTCCCATTATAAGTGTCCATGTTTGAAAAACGCAAAGTTTAAGGTGGATTGAATAATTATTTTTTTTCTTACCAAATGACAATAATGCACTTGAAAAGTGGGTCAATCAATATTGTTTATTAATGTTAGTTGTGTGTATTTAAGGGTAAACTTGGAAATCGGTTAATAAATTTTTAAAGCAAACACTTGTAATGGGACAAATAATAAAGGAAATGCGGACACTTGTAATGGAACGGAGGGAGTATTGATTATAAAGTCAACATATTTAATATAAACAAAATATTAATATAATAAATTAATTGTAAACATACTTAATATAAAAAATATTAATATAATAATTACATGTCATAAAAGATATTTTAAAATGTATATAAAAGAATTTATGTTTAAAGTGTATACTAACATTCAATTTTTAAGACATCTAAGAAAACTATAATAAATTATTTTTTTTTTATTTTTTTCTTTTACAACTATTCAATGTTTAATAAGTCTTAAAAATTAAATAATATAGACTTAAGTATCTTTTTTTTATTTGTATTAAGATATTCATTGTAATTTATACATTAACTTATCTCGTGTAATACACAGGTTTCTAAAGCTAGTAATAAATAAAAGGACATAGTGATATAAACATAAATTATAAAACTTACAATCTAGAAATCGTAAATGAAAGCCTAAATATAATATTGTAGAGTTCTATAGGACGATTCAGATACCGTTAATTTTGAATTTAATACTATGTATTTGAAGCCAACCCCCAATAATCTAGCAAATTTATCCAATTACATATGTTGATTACTATGAAAACTAGGATGCCATGCATCAAATAAAACATTTATCTATCT
The DNA here is from genome assembly GCF_021521415.1 of Bidens hawaiensis. Taxonomy (NCBI): domain Eukaryota; kingdom Viridiplantae; phylum Streptophyta; class Magnoliopsida; order Asterales; family Asteraceae; genus Bidens; species Bidens hawaiensis. Next base: position 21,093 of record NW_027506497.1, read on the forward strand.
TCTAAAAATGAAACAAAATTTAATGAAAAGAACTCATGATTAATATTTATTGAGGGTTTGATCCTCTTAGAGTCCATGATGATGTTTATTTTTGTTGAAAACTTTCATATATTTCAATGTTTTATTAGTTAAAAGTATTTTATATTTCATGATATAAATTTATTATGAACTTTAGTGGGATAATATTGTGAAGCTAGTAAATTTTCATTAATTAGATAAAGGGATATTTTTGTTTCAATAAACTGCAACACTATAAAGTAATAGTTTATTGCATTGTGTTTCAGAGTAACTAAATAATACAACAGAATAGTAAGGTAGCGTTTGATATGAAGTAATAATAGGTGGAATGTAATGGATCATTACAAATGAATAAAATAAAACATGTTTGGTTGTCTTCATCAATGAAATGAATTATTACTAAGAAATGAAAATCCTTCCATATATAACATTTTTCATTCCTTAGTAGGAGGTGTTTTTTCCATTCCTTCAAGGAATGGAATGGAATGGAATGAAATGATCAACAATTATAAATATTATTATTAATATTATAACTATTATTTAATTATAATAATTATTATATTTTTTTATTATTATATCGCATTACGTCGTTCCATTAACTGACAAAAAAATTATGTGTGTATAGTTTACTATTTAATAATAAAATAATAATAAAGTGATTATTCATGTCATTCCTATGTGGTAACCAAACAAGATAATGAAATGGTAATGATTCTTTTCATTCCATTCCATTCTCCATTTCATTCTTTCGTACATTCCATTACCTCATACCAAACAAACCCTAATAATTTACTTTATTTCTTTGTTCATTACATTCTCCTATCAATTCCTAAGGCCACAATGAGACATTAAGACTTATTTATTTAAGACGTGTATATCATGTGTTATTATTTCTTTTAATGCGACTCACTACAAGTCTACAACCATATACAACCTTTCAAATTGAGTCAATAATGTAGACAAAACCATGCGACTCCCCATAACATTGATGACAAAGAAAACAAAACGGGGGGCTTTAAATATATCAAAAGTTTTTATTTGGTATACCAAGTCAACCCTATTAATCTACTACTAATCATTTTTATTCTATTTTATTTAAATATAACTACTAATCATTACATAATAATTATTTAAACTACTAATATCTATTTTTTAATTAGGTTTTTTTAAAGGCTATTGTAATTAGTTTTTTGCAATACTAGTATGAATAATAGTATATTAAATATTTTATTATACAATTATGAATATTACTAGTCTTCTAAAAAGTACTCAAATATATAAATACGAAAATACAAGTTCATTATGAATGTAAAAACACTAAAATAATTAATCACTTAAATCCACAAACCCACTTTCAGGACGATAAAGTTGGCTGTACAGTTCTAGACGCGACTTATACATTGTTTCCCACCTAACTGCAGACCGGCTAATATTGTTAAGATTCCAATAAGGCGTGATAACAGGCATTGGGGATTCTCCTTGTAACTCTACCATGACATAATGGGTCTCACCAAATACTAAAGCAATTGTAAGAGCTCTGTGATGTTGACTTTCTTCTGGACCACTCCAAAATGGGAAAATAGTGGTACTGCCTGACATGCTTAAAGAATGGATGATAACACCAAACCTATTGGCAATCAGAACACCTGCCTTAGGCATTTTCATCCAGTGTTCTTCTGGACAAGGTGACCCAAAAAAACACAAGTCATGATACAATGAATTTACATCCCTGACAAACATATCTTTATAAATATTTTAGAAAGTTGTCCCAATCACGTGCTGACCTGATAGATTGCCTACAGTTCTTGAATATGTTGCGACTAATGTGCCATCTACAAAGTAATTGAGTAGCATTCGGGAAAACTTCTTTGCATGCATTCACTAACGTGCCTTCCATATGCTGTACAGGCGGATGGTTATGTTCATCACATATCATCGTTAACGTCCAGGAATTATATTCTATTGAATATTTCCCTTCTAATTCGAATGGGCAGTCAGTTTTTTTTGTGCCAGAAACTTTACTTGAATCCTTAACTTTATATTTTCCGCCACGATCACACATGATTACAACTTTATACACGAACCCATTAGGATATTTGTTCGATCTTTTAGTGACGACGACAACACCAAGAGAGCGTGCCAAGTTTTGTACCCAATTCATCAATTCTTCATGGGACCCGAACACCTAAAAATTAATAAAAAGTTAATAAAAAGAATAGATAATACACTTAATAATAAAAAGTTAATAAAAAATATGTATATATAAGTTAATAAAAAAGAATAAATGATACACCTAATAATAAATGTGTATCATTAAATGCTGACAACTTTTGGTTTAATGCTGACAACTTTTGGTCTTTGACTTTGGTATATTTTTTGGTATATTTAACAGAACCCAAACAAGATAATGAAATGGTAATGATTCTTTTCATTCCATTCCATTCTCCATTTCATTCTTTCGTACATTCCATTACCTCATATCAAACAAACCCTAATAATTTACTTTATTTCTTTGTTCATTACATTCTCCTATCAATTCCTAAGGCCACAATGAGACATTAAGACTTATTTATTTAAGACGTGTATATCATGTGTTATTATTTCTTTTAATGCGACTCACTACAAGTCTACAACCATATACAACCTTTCAAATTGAGTCAATAATGTAGACAAAACCATGCGACTCCCCATAACATTGATGACAAAGAAAACAAAACACCAAGACATTTCAATTGTATTTAGTTAAAACCCTACTTTACTTACCCATCACGAATAATAAAAGTTAATAGTGAGCAGAGACTAGAGAATACTTTCATTTTATTAACTGTAATTCTTTTGAAAAGGTTAATTGTTTGATAAAATATACTACATTCTAATAATGCCTACGGAAATTATCAAAAACTTGAGAAAATCACGAAAATAACATGGCCCCTCAAGTAATTACCAAAATAAACATAAGAAGTGTTTGTAATTTAGACACTTTACGAAAACTGATGACTCCAGAACTTGACACATGACACTTTTCAGAGTAAACGTCTGTTGTTTAGACACTTTATCTGACAGACGGACCCATCAATGCACCACTTATATCGTGACACGTGACATATTTTTTTCAAAGGAAACATATACACATGCGTCTTCTAATAGGAAACATCTATAAACAAGACGTTTTATCTTAAACATCTAAATATAGATCTATAGGATCAAAGAAAACGTTTGAGCCCTAGATGTTTCCTTTGGCTTAGGCGCCTTAGACTCTAGCTCCACTTTTTTTAGATAGTTATGTTCGTTTCTAGACGTTTCTTCTTTATATATATATATTCTATTTACGATATTTTTAGATACCTCAAAAGAATTTTAGACATTAAAAAATGTTCTTTTTTAGACCCTTCAAAAGTTTTTAGTCGTTGGTATGAAGCGTCTATGAACAAAATTTAGAAGAAAAAAAAAGTATAAAAAAGGAGACGTCTAAAAATCTTTTGAAACGTCTAAAAAACTGAATTAGGAAACGTCTAGGATCATACGAAGCGTCTAAGAAAGAAGCATCTAAACTAGTGAATATGTAGTTTGAGCCGCCTAAGCCAAAAGAAATGTCTAGGACACATGCATTTTCTCTTATCCTAGACGTTTTAGATTCATATTTAACACGTCTTTTTTTAGAAGTTTCCTCTTTGAAGACGTCTGAGTAGATGCTTCCTCTAAAAGGTGCCACGTGTTCATGAAATAAGTAATCCGTTAATGAGTCTATCTGTCAGATAAAACGTCGTCTAAACTACATACGTTTCCTCTGAAAAGTGCAATATGTCAAGTTAAGTGAAATTTTTTTAAAAATAGGAAATATTAAAGGGGTGTAATGGTTTATAGGAGAGAGAAATTTTTTTTGGGTTTCTAGGTGTTCCGCTATTTCAAATGGCAGAACCGACCATAATAGCATAACCTGTCAGAAGCTGTCTGGTGACATGGAAGTTAATTTTGTGTTCCGCCATTTCAAATGGCGGAAGTGAACAGTGACTTTATGACACCTTTTATAGCATGCTTTCTTGACCACATATTAAATAATGGTTTTTGTTTCACTTCCGCCGAATAGTGTGTTAGTTTTTAAATATGTGGTCAAGAAAGCATGCTATAAAAGTTGTCATAAAGTCACTGTTCACTTCCGCCATTTGAAATGGCGGAAGTGAATAGGGTGTTAGTTTAAATATGTGGTCAAGAAAACATGCTATAAAAGGTGTCATAAAGTCACTGTTCACTTCCGCCATTTGAAATGACGGAACACAAAATTAACTTCCATGTCACCAGACAGCTTCTGACAGGTTATCCTATCATGGTCGGTTCCGCCATTTGAAATGGCGGAACACCTAAAAACCCCAAAAAAATTTCTATCTCCTATAAACCATTACACCTCTTTAATATTTCCTATTTTTAAAAAAATTTCCAAGTTATGTACTAAATTTTCATGAAGTATCTAAACTACATACATCACCCATATTTGTTTTGGTACTTGTGGTACCATGGTTATCTTGGTGATTTTTCTAAAAAAGTTTAGTCGACTTCAACCACACGCTATACTAGCAGCCTGTTTCGTGTACATGACATGACACCTTCGCAAGCCTCCAATCCAATCACAATATTATGCCTTCTATATATACCACTCACTGTCCTTTAATATGACAGACATATATATGGTGTGAACAAAACTCCAGGCAGTCAGGCACACACCTTTACACACAATAATATACATACACACGTCTAAAGATACGAGTGAAGCTAGGGTGAGAGTCATGGCTTTGAAGGTGGAAAGCAAGGGGGTTGCCGGAGAGGAGAAAGTGGAAGAAATCAATTACAGAGGAGTTAAAGCCATGCCTTTTGTGATAGGTATATATATACACATACTGGATTGGCTGGTTCATCCGGTAGATGAACCAGTTAACCCGTCAAAGCTACCAGTTTAACCGTTCATTAACAACACGTACTTGTTAAAAAAAATACATGCATGATTGGTTTCGGGGGTTTTAACGAATTGTTGTTTTAAGCTTAATAGCCGAATTCCTCCCACAATGCGAGGGAAATTTTGTTTTGGCCGGTATCAGTTTAATTTGATACGATACTAGTACGGTACTGGCACTCGGTATAACAACTGAGATAAAAAAAACCAAAGATATATGGCTGTGAAAGATACGGACACGTCTTTTACATTGATCGAAAAATCATATAAATGAATAAAGTCATGATATGCCAAAAATTACATTGACACGTATTTTACATCGATTGAAAACTATAAAAATGAATACTGATACTGATCTCGGTACATTTATATCAGAACATTGAGAAAATAATCAATATTTAGCTTAAAAAAAGGGAAAAACTTTATGGATGAAATTAAAGTTACAAAAAATTGGCGTTCAACTTATAAAATTTTAAGACAACTTATTTAAATCTTTTTAAAAAACCTTTGTGCCAATATTTTAAAACACAAAACTTTTACAAGCCGTTTATAAAAAAGTTCACTATACAGAACTTTTGCGACCAAACTTGAAATTACAAAACTTTAATGGTCGATTTTCATAAAAGAATAATATGTATAAATTTTCATAATTAAAAAGCTATTAATATACCTACACACATATATAGTTTTTAGGGTGTTTAGTATTCAGATCAAACTCGAAATTCTATTCAAATCGCATTCTGATTTAAAGGTCCTGATTAGTTTTCAAACATTTGAATTCGATTTAATAATCGAATTTCGAATTAAATACAATTTATGATTTTAATTTCGATTCGAATTCAAGTTATACATTTTATATTTATTATAAATATATATATTAAAAAATATAAATTACCAAGTCGTTTAAGTTCTAAGGACTACAAACTGAAAGATGATCATTTTGGTTATTAATTCATGTAATTGGATGTAACTATTTTGAATATTTAGGATGTTCCAACAATAAATGATTTACTTGTTTTATGATAAACTTGTAATCTTGTTGTTGTAAGAAACTCAAGTTTGTAGTGATTTTAAAATTAGATTTAAAACAAATGATTTCTTAACTAAATTCAAATCGAATTATTACTATATATAATTTAGAAGTTTGATGCCGCAAGTGGCCTATTGAGCCACTTGGCGGCACCCTATTGGTTGTTGTATTTTGTTTGTTTTTTTAGTTTAGTTATTATAACAAACGTAATGAAAATCGACCAAACTTTATTTTTTTTTGTTTCAGTTCTAATACCATAACAAACCTATAGAAACCAACTGAGTTCATACTGACTCACGGCTTTATTTAAAACCCATGACTGACAACGCTCCACTTTACCAATGGACAAGTTTACCAACCGAAACCCCCCCCACCCCCTCTTCAAAAAAAATGGTCGTTGGTCCACCTCAATTTTTGTATTTTTTCCGTTTTTTAGTTCCAGTATCGTAACGTACGTAATTAAAACCGACCAAATTCGTGTCAAGTTACCGCCTCAATGCTCGGGACCGACAATGCATGAGTTTTGCCACCGCTCGGGTTTGCCAACCAAATAAACATAATCTTATATATTTTGTTTTCTTATATTTAATGTTTTATATGTTAATTTGACGAATTATTTTTTTGGGTTTTAACCCTCAAATGTTACCAATGGTGTCTATATCGTAACGAACGCAGCTGGTACTAACCGAATTCGTGTCGACTCATCATTGTAACGCTCAAGTTTTACCAACGTCCGGGTTTCAACATTGGGGTTTTGCCAGCAGTCCCGGCGCAACGCGCCGGGTAGAAAACTTGTTGAATATAATTCGAATTTGAGTTTCAAACTCGAATCGAATTATTCGATATAAGACTCATTAAACACCCATAATAATTTGATCAAATACGATTGAATTTGAACATATTTTTATGAAATGGTAAAGGATGCTATTAATTATAATTTTTTTTATAACGGCGACTTTCCGTTTAGAATATCTAAACGGATATTGGAAGAAAAAAAAATATCCCATCACTTTTTAATTGAATTAAATGGAGTTGTCTTTAACATGAAATACATGAATAGTTGATTTAACCAGAGAGAGTAAGAATGAGACATGGTAGACCTCTAATTTTTTTGTCTTTGTCGGTTATAATTAACTAATTGTTGATAGCGGTCCCACCTTTCATTATATTTGTTCCCAACGGCCAGCAATACGGATGAGCGTTTTCGGTACCGATTTGATAGCGTTTCTCGAGCCGTAGCAAATATCACTTCTTCCTCTGAATTCAAATCGAGAAGAGTGTCAGGCACGGGGTAATAATAGTCGGGTGAAGAAGACTCGGAGTCCATCTTTTGGAGAAAAAATAAAAGTATAGAAAGGAGAATGAAATGTTTTGGTAGTGTATTAACCCCATACCGCCCACCCCCTTACCGCTCCGGCGCTGACCGAGGTGTTCCAACCCCATACCGCCCCATGTCGTTGTCTTTAAAGTGAAATACATAAATCGTTGATTTTTATTTTTAACTAGAGAGAAAAAATAACTTAGTAAGATAGGAGTAGACCGTAGGCCTATAATTACTTTTTACAATAGTCGAACTTTTCGATGGTTAAGTGTCTCTTATCTTGACGGCTGAATTTTCAGTGTGAGCTAGGTTGGGTTACATTTATAAATTATAATGATATTTTTTTTAGCGAAAAAACTTAGACCTCCAAAATGGTTTTGAGTAACCATGACCACAAAAAGGTAATGTATTGACCAATAACCATTTAGAAAAGAGTAAACGAAATGCTTAATCGAACTCGATTGTTATTTTTTTCCCTTTCACTTTGTTTTTCAGACGTAACATCTACAAATTAATTTTTTTCTAAGTTTAAAAACCACGTGGGTTGATAAAAACTGTAATATATGTTACATATGAAAAAGTTAAGTAGGTATATCCAAAAAGTGTGAGAGTTTAACATAACTAGCTTATATATTAACGTCACATAAAAAGACAATTGTTTGTGTTTTTCAGAGTGATCGATTTTGATTTTGGAAAAATGACTTACATGTTACCATCATATAAAGAAAATACAATTGTTAACGAGTTTTCACATTTATCTATTTTATCGATGAGCAAACGGGTACGGTGACTGAACCGAAATTTTTGATACCAGTACCAAAATTTTAAAAAAATCCGAATCGAGATTTTCATTACATCATGTTCAAAATAAATAGATCAGGACAAAAAAAAAATTACCGGTCGGTACTAGTTCGGTACCAAGCTCATCCTAATCTATTTATTTTGAACATGATGTAATGAATAATGGGTTCTTTTTTTTGGCATTATTTGATAAAATATTCGACACACACAAAAACTCAATAATAAAATTTTGTTTGTATTTTAATGGTAGGAAATGAGACATTTGAGAAGTTGGGAACAATTGGGACATCAGCAAATCTACTATGTTTTCTTAAATTTTACCTGATTAATATGTTTAATCTTGTTTGTTAAACTCGTTTTACAACTTAGTATGTAAGATATGCAATAAGTAAAATTTTACTCAGTGCATGGCCTCATATGAGGGGCAAATTTATTTTTTTATACTTTTGTGAAATTGTTATTATTGTTTTCTGTTTAATGCATCAAGTAGATTATTTGATTCATGACATGCATATTTGTAAAAGAGAGTGAAAGATTTTGATGGAACCCTAAATTTGATTGATTAAAATAAACGAGAACAAGGATGACCTGATTCGAGATGGCAATTCTCCAAACACAAGGTTAATAAACTCTAATATTTTATATCAAAAACATGGATATTCATTAACTACACAAACATATAAATAGACCTAATTTTAGTAATTATTGAAGCGGTTAGTTAGACCATTCGACTTCCTTTAGCTCTTCATTTTCCTTGAATCCTTCAGCTCCCTTGGATTTGAACGGGTTCGTATCAATACTTCCCGCCCGGAAAATCGACTTGTCCTTAGTCAGAAATTCGATAATAGTTGTGCCAAGCGATCATCCATTCAATTGTAGTCGCACATGTTTCATAGACCCGCTTCATAGAACGCGACATATTGTTTTCACTCCCGTTAGGATTTGATAGCCAAGCGATTAGCCATTAAGTTGTAGGTTTACCGGCTTTTTGGACCCCACGACTGTTTAGAGCTGAATGAAGTTGATGATTGGTTTCCCAATCTTTGATAATCGGTGGGGGAGGAACTTATAAATGTTGTTGGGACTCGAACCCATACGTATTTAAACATGTCTACTCGGTAAACCTGATGAATCCGGTACTGATCCATCTTTGGAATGATGTGATTAGGACCGAAAAACCTAGATGACAGTTTTTCAAGACAACTATGGGGCTGAAATTGTGGAAAGTCCACATCCACAACCTTAGAAGTAAGCTCATGATGCTTTAGGTAGGTCTGAGTTTTCATCTGATTTTGGTTTGTTTCCAAATCTCTGACCTTCAATTGAATACCACCTTTGATCTTCAATTCAACACCCTGCTCAGGTAGATTTCTGTCATCACTAGGGCTATCATTTGAGACTTCCTCTCTGACCAAATATGGTATTTCTCGAAATTCCAAATAGGTATGCAACAATTTCACGGCATCTTGAGCTTTTTCCCAATCTTCGATCTTCAACTGAACACCAAAATCATGCTCAGATCGATCTTCGTCAACGGTAGTGCTGTCGTCAGGGGTTTCTTTGTTGACCAGATCTTGATTGTTGCACAGGAGGGGTGTTCCAAACATAACAGATTTGAGTTCTGCAACCTCACCTTTCAATTGCCAGACTAGGGTATCGAGCTTAGTGGCGATGGCTGCCAATTGAGCGGCAATTTGATCAGATGTTATACTACCACCATCGCTACATTCCTTCTGGTTATTCCGGGTCTGCATCATCGTGTTTCCCAGCAATGGAACCAAATGATAGAACCCCTAAATTTGATTGATTAAAATAAATGAGAACAAGACGGTATAAATAGTAAGTATCTGTTCTTCTACCGCGAGAGGGGCGGATTGGGATTGTTTAAGCAATTCACGTAATCGTTGACCTCTTGCCAATTGATTCTGAGTAGCTTTATCGAGATCAGAAGCAAATTGTGCAAAAGCTTCTAATTCTACGAATTGTGCCAGTTCCAGTTTTAATTTACCGGCTACTTTTTTCATAGCTTTAATTTGAGCTGCAGACCCCACTCTGGAAACAGAGATACCCACATTAATTGCGGATCGGATTCCAGCATTGAATAGGTCGGCAGATAAGAATAAGATGGCTCGATTTGAGATGGGCTAGTTTTCGATTAGCCGATTCGAGATGACAATTCTCCAAACACAAGGTTAATAAACCCTAATATTTTTATATCAAAAACATGGATATTCATTAACTACACAAACATATAAATAGACCTAATTGTAGTAATTATTGAAGCGGTTAGTTAGACCATTCGACTTCCTTTAGCTCTTCATTTTCCTTGAACCCTTCAGCTCCCTAGGATCTGAACGGATTCGTATCAGATTTTGTTTAAATCTTAAAAACACTTCTGGTGATCTCAATAAATTATGTTTAAATCTTAAAACACTAGACTACTCATATGAAAGATTTTGTTCTCTCTCTTTTGCAAAATGTGTTATATACAAAGTTTTGTTGTTAGGCCAATTTCGGAAATATTATTTTTATCGATTGGTGAAATATATACCGACAACCAGTAAGATCTGTGATTTCAGCCGAAAAGTATCGGTCTCCGTCTTCATCCAACACAAGTACACAACCACTGAAAAAGCGTTATTGGGCCATCCAAATTCTTGCTTTTCCAATTCCAGGCCCAAAAATTAAATCCACTTTTGAAAAGACAACACTCGATATGGCTAACATAGACGTGAAAAAAAAAACCGAACTTAGAAAAAAAGAAAACACGGAACCATGTTTTAGGAATACCGGCGTTTCGGGTTTCAGTGTTGAAACCCGAAAACCGGTTCCAGCTGTACTTAAAGCGGGTTTCTCGCAAACCTGAAACCGAGTTTTTCAAATACTCGCTCTATACCTGAGAATTTTCTGAAAGTACCTCAAAAAGTACAGCCTTTAAAGACTCTCATACAAAAAAAATTACCGTTACAATACCCCTAAAAAAGAGCAACCCCTTAAAAAACTTGATCTATACCCTAAAATAGGGTTTTTATTATATCTGAAAATAAGGTTTGAAATACCCGGGTAGAAGGTATTCGGTTCCATACCCTACCTGCCTACCACAAACCGACGACAATGGATATGGTTTTTTCAAGACTGTATATGGACCCGAACCCAACCATAGTAACTAGTAAGACCATTACTCAATCATACTCGATCCCGATTCCATACACAGAACTGGGTATTACAAAAACCCGATTTGTGCACCTATAATATAACATACATCCATATGTTATTTAGTAATTCTTACAATTATTTCCTACTCCTGCTTTATGTTGTCCCGCTGTTTATGACTAGAAACTCATTTAGAACATTTGCGGCTCAAGTAATTTGACAATACCAACATGTTCAACGGCTCAATGTAATTTTCACATATATTGATTTCGGCCAAAATTGAACATCTTCTGTGGCATAACCCTTAAAAAAATTCCCTTCGATAAATACATAAGGTGCTCGTCATTAAAATTTGCCATGTTTAAATCGCTTCCATTCTCATTCATTGTTGGGAAAACGAAGACTAACGTCTAGTCATGCTCGAAATTTTTACGGAATCTTTAGAATTGTTGTTTATTTGAAGGTACTTGTTTATATCTATTTACAAATAAAGAGCTACCAACTTGCTTATTTTTCAAACACCTATATATTGTCAAGACTAGCGTGACTAGATAATCATCAAATAATGAATTGACAGTCGGTTGTAAATAGGGTCATAATATTTCAAAGTAGTGTGAAACGATTCGTCTCCTTCAACAAAAACATGTTACCTATGCAGTACTTCATCATCTCCAATATATGTATTACAAGCTAGCTAGGATGTTATCATGTTAATACTTAACTGAATGCAGGTTGCAGAATCTGGTTCATTGATGGGCACTGCTCACAGGAAGTCTAGTACTTCCACTTACTCGACCAGAGATAGCTGCTACAACTCGAGGAAACGGCTTATCAGGAGATATGAGTGGGATGAAAAAAACTGTTACACTGATAATTAAGGGACTCTCATTAGGTAAACAAGTGTGTGCAGAAACAGTTTTCTGTTAACGAGAAATTGGTACCCCTGTTAATTCCAGGGTTCCAATACCAGAGGACATCGATCATCGGCTTAAAACGAAGACAAAATTGATGTAGGTGTATGAGTCGGTTCATATAGGCCATCATCAATAATAAAAAGAGATGACAATCAAAGATCAATATATATTCATTCATTCAATCTTACATACATACGATAACGATAGCAATTGCAGCTTGCTAGAAATTAAGAAATAATATTCATAGCCTTAACTAATTAAGAAGTACTAGCTGCTACTAAGTAAGTAATAATCGTCGACTGCTTTACGCCCAAAACCTTCCTAAGCATCGAGTCTTCTTCTTCTCCGATTCATTCTCGTCCAACGTCATCATCGCCGGCAATAGCTCGCAGATGTAATCAGATCCCGACATTGGTTAGGGTTTTGCTTTACTTTTTGATTTTGGGTGAGAGAATGAATGAATGAATACGAAGAGGTAAAATTTGTATAAATTAATTACAGTATTAAATAAATGGTATCAGTTGGGCTTTGAAAAAGTGTTATTGGGCCACCCAACTTCTTTCTTGCTGTTCCAAAACCAGGCCCAAAACATAAACCCACTGTGAAAAGGCAACTAACACTAGAGATGCACCCAAAAACCGGAACCGGGCCTGAAAAAAGAACCGGTTTTTTTATACCCAGGTTTTTAATCCCCGAATCCTAGCCCGACTCTACCTGTAGGGTATAGATAGGGTATGTATTAATAATACCCGAAAACCGGAACCGGTTTTTCAAATACCCGATCTATACCCAAAATTACCCAAAAAATAACTAAAAAATATCCATAAAAAGTGCAACCCCTAAAAAAATTCAATTTATACCCGGAAAATACCCGGAAAAACCCAAATATAAGGTTTTTTCCAATCCGAGAAAAGGGTACTCAAATACCCGGTTTTAGAATACCGGGTTCTATACCCGACCCGATCCGAACCCGATACATAGGGTATGGTTTTTAGAGGCAATATCCGGACCCAAACGGGATCAGGGTATTGCCAATATCCGATATTCCAATACCCGGTCATACCTGAACCATGTTCCATACCCAGAACCGGGTATTTGAAAAACCCGATTTGTGCACCTCTAAACAACACCATTATATATGTTTTACGTTTTCAGGATTAAACACGACTATTGAGTATATCCAAATTTTCTCCAAACTACCTCGTTAATTCGTTATACCACATACCACTTCTACAAATAAGAAAAAAAAATGTAAAATAAATTCCCCCTCTGATTAATACATTCTGTACATAACTATATCTACATATCATATACTAGCATAACGACAATAAGATCTTATATTATATTACCATGTATAAACGATTGAATGTAAACTAGTAAGTAATAAACATTGTTTTTTCATTACCATCTCTTTACATATCTATAACAAAAATATATATGTATATTTATTCCAATACTATGCCACGTTGCTATGAAATGTCGTCAAAACTATTCCTTTTTTAGGGTGACAGTAAAATTTGTAGTGACTCAATGAAAGTGTTTACATTTAGTGTCATGATTCTTTATATGGGTTGGTGTGCAAATTTGAATTTTCATTATATCTAAACCTACCAATGAAACTTTTATAAAAGAAAATTATAAGTATTATATACAGTTTATTTTATGTGATAATAGAGTTAAATGTAATATTATTGTAGTAAACTATTAATTACGTGTCTGTGAAGCATTTTACCCCGTGTGTTGATGGTACATACTGCGGCGGGAATTCTGTTAATATATTAGTTCGGTTCATTAAGGTATTAATAATATATATGGTACATGCATTTGGTATAGCAACCAAAATAAATAAATAAAAACTTAGAAAACAAAGTCTTGTTACATCCAAAAGGATGTTGACACCTATTTTCTACATATCGATAAAAAGTCATAGAAACGAATAATAAACTTCAAAAACATAACGAGTAAATGAAAAGCACAATAATAAATAAGAAGATACAATGATGCAAACAAAAATTCTAAAATCTAGCTAGAAATAAAAAAACGAAAATCTAAAATCTAATATCGTAAAGTTTGATTAGACAGTCCAATGCCACTAATTTAATACTCTTCCTACAACTTTCTAGTTTTAGAAGACTATATATTTAAACCCAACCTAATAAGTCAAAACTTGATTAAACTCTCATAAGTCATAACCCCAATTATAATCTGGATCGGGTTATATGGAGACTTGGTTACAATTTAGATACTAAGAAAACTCCATCTTTATCTAATAAACTACGTAGAATATGTAAATCAATTTCAACTCACTAGATTTATTTCTAACCGACTTAAAACGTGAGACCCGGTTTATTAGCTCGAACCGGCTCCAACATCCCGACCAATCAACTCGAGTTCACGAATTTGTCCAATAGGCTAACAAATAACTCCTTAATAGCCTCTACATAAAATAGATTAGGGTGGTTGGAGGCTAATGTAGCACGCCATCTACCTGATGTCATGCCACGGTTGCCCTGGTGTGATGTGGATGAGGGATTATCGGCTGAAGTTGTCGTGCCACAATCTAAAGTTGACGGGGAATTACTGCTTGAATTATCGTCACTAATTTGAAGTGCGATCTTCAACCATCCAATATCTAAGGTTATGCCAGGATGTTTTATTTATGCCAAGATCAAACTTATTTTAAAAAAATATAAAATCTAACTTACAAATCACCTCCTAAACTCATGGCTGTATGGTATGGAAGCCACTTTGCCGTTGAAAATGTTGATGTGGCAGGAGGTGCCGGCGGTGAACACCACCCCACTGAAAGTGGCACCGTTGACGGTGAAGTTTTGGAAGTGAAACTACCGATTAAAATGCCGATCAAATATGAAAGCTCCAAACAAAATAATATATATTTATTCCAATCACCGCCTCATTTGACAACTTCCAAGAAGAAAAAAACATTTTTATTTCATTCACATGGTTACTTTATTTTTTGTTTTTCATTTTTTTCCAAATAAGATATAATTAAAAAAAAACTTACCAAAGCATATAAATAAATAAACCCCTTCTTTCTCCCTTATTTCATATAAAAAACCTACAAATCTCTCTAAACTAAGATGGATTTTCATCCGATGATGAGTCGAGTTCGGTCGATTCGCTTTTTTTTCACACGATCGTGTCTGTTGCAGCCGCTAAAGTAACCGACGAGGGCGAAAATTCGACACCGAAAACAAGAAGAGCTGCTTCGAACAGAGACCATAAAGCGGGTCATGAGCGCATAGTAGATGATTTACTTTGACGACAATCCGGTATATAATGAAAAAATGTTCAAGAGACGTTTTTCGTTTGATCAAAGAATTATTCATAAAGATAGCTAAATATTTAGAATCGTACCACCTGTTTTTCTTATTTTATGTTTTGAATTAAGTAATTATTATTTTTTGTTATTTTTATCAATGAATGTAACTTTAGTTTTATTTAAGTTTTAATTTTAGTTATATTAAATTATATATATATATATTATTTGAAAAGTGAGGTAGTGGTGAATTGGTGACCATTTTCATAATATGGTGAAAAATGGTGGAGTGAAATATGGTATGATGTGGCGTTGACGTGACATTATAAAGTGGGAGCAAAATGACATCCACACCTAATAGTCTAAAGAATATATATATGTTTAATATGATCAATGATCATATCTATGATTCTGTGGTGGTCCCTATTATATTGGAATATGGATACCTAAAGTACTAAAATCATGTTGCATATAGATGTGGGGCCGCCTTCAAAATTTCAGTCTGAGTCTCACGTGTTGCTTTTTTACCTTGGTTAAAAAATGGGTCCTCCTAACCACACCTCACATCTCACTAGACACGCGTTCAGCCCTTACCGATGCGGTTTATTCGACGTGATTGATTTGACGACGTCGACGGATGATTTGATTGGTGAAGTCTGTCGTTGCCCTAAAACACGCCGCGTTTAGAGCTTAACGTGGCGTTTACAACCATCAATTATTTTTAGGCAATTTCCCAGAATTATGGTGGTATACATTAGCTACATTACATACAAAGTATACATTAGCTAGCCTGCAAAACATAAATTATTTGCTACATTACATACAAAGTGTCCTAATTCCCAACTCAAGAAAATGTCTTGGATGTTTGACGGTTATTTTCCGAGCCCGCCGAGGACAAACGACGAGGCAAGTATTCCGGATTTGAATCTTGCGCCGCCGGAGTTTGTAGATTATGACGGGGGGGGGGGGGGGGGGGGGCGTTACCAAATTTGAACCAGGTATCGTCACATGTTTATTTGGGTTACCCGTCGTCATTAATTTATGAAATTAGATTTGTTAACAATATATTTTGTTAGGAATATTTTGTGCATGACCAACCGGATTGGTATTTGGCGTCTAGCAGCAGTTCGTACTTGTCACATCCTGAACATGATTACGAGCAGCCATCATACCGTTTATCAGGAGACCCGCATTACGTTGCCCAGCCTTCGTACCATTTTAATACCGAGGAGCCGTATTCATGTAGTCAACATTCGTACCCATTACCAGTAGGTGATGCGTATCGGTCACAACCAGAACCAGGCCATATTCTTGAAACCCTCTACGAGAATGTTGATGAAGATTACGACAGACATAATTCTGACGACGGTGATAATTACATTTGCGAGGCTAGGGTGTCATATAAAACAGATATCGTACGAGCCAAATTGTTTTGTTTAATAAAAGTATTTTGTAATTAGTAGTTGGGTTGAACTTGTTTTAAATTTGACGTTAATACTGTTTCAGCTATTTTCTTCCCGTGAGGAGCTGGAGGAGTGGGCGAAGAAAAGAGGTCGGGATCACGGGTGTGTTGTTGTTGTCCAGCGGTCTAGGCAAAGAGCCATGGATCTTGGATGCAATCGCGACGGCGAACCAAAACTCACCGCCACAATCAGGCGTACAGGTAGTATAAAGAAGGGCTGTCCGTTTAAGCTAAAAGGAAGGCACAACCGTGTTGGTAATTTTTGGAAGCTTGAGGTCGTAAACGAGACGCACAACCACGACCCGTTCGTATTTAAGGAGGGTCACGCGTATCTAAGGAGAATGACCGACGAGATGGTTGATATGGTTGCGAGGTTACACACGGATGGCTTGAAGACATAAAAAATAGGTCCACTGTTACGCAGATAGTTTCCCGAAGCCTGCGTTATTGACAAGGACATACACAATCTTATAGAGAGCTGGAGAAGAGAAAATACAGTTGGCGATACCCCCAATGCAGGTTCACGTTTTTGAATTTGATTTGTTGCAATGGATGTTCAAAATAATATATTAACGTCAAATAAAACCAGTTGCAGGTATTTGAAAGCTTTCTGATTAATAACGGGTTCGTTTATCACACACGAGAGAACCCTGCCACAAACCGCGTAGAGGACGTATTCTTTTGTCATGACACGTCGCATGAAATGTGGCGTGCGTTCCCCCATTTGCTTCTGATTGACACCACTTACAACAAAAACATGTACAAGTGGCCGTTTGTGCAGTTTATTGGCGTGACGTCGACGTCGAAATTGTTCTGTATCGCGCACGAGGTTCTACTTAGGGAACGCCAAACGGATTTCACATGGGCCCTCAAGCACCTGAAAGGTATGCTCGAGGATTCTATTGAGCCGCGCGTCATAGTCATCGACAGAGACTCGGCCCTCATGAATTCTTGTAAACAAGTATTCCAGAATGCTACCAGAAACCTGTGCCAGTGGCACATACGTGAGAATATAAAGAAAAAGTGGAAGGGTATCTATGACAGCGAGGCAAGAGAAGATTTCGCTCTATTTGTGCGAGTCTCCCACGTTCGATGAATACGAATATAACTGCTTAAAGTTGCAAGAAATGTTATTCAAAATTGGGAAAGAAAGTAAGTTGTTCTGATTATTAATATACAATAAGTGTTAATCTAGTAGTACATTTCATAAGTTTAATTTTGTTTCGTTTTCAGAGGTATGGGACTATATCCATGATAGCTGGCTGTCACGAGACAAGGAAAAGTTTGTATCTTGCTGGATGGCCGATCGGTTAAACTTCGGCGAGAGTACAACAAACTGAGTCGAGAGTCAACACGCGAACTTGAAAAGGCACCTTAACGGGGCCAACAACACCCTCCACGCACTTGCGGCTTAGACCCTTGAGCTTATAGAAGCCTAGAAGATTGAAATCAGAGCAACATTTGAAAAATCCCGGATTACGTTGAAGAGAGACCATAACCTTCAGGTTTTTTACAGGGTACATTATAAAGTGTCGATTAAGGCTCTTACACTACTAGAAAAGGAGTACAGAAAGCTTGACAAGATTATCGTGTCGACATACGTGCTGACACCAGTTGCGAACGTCTATGGGGTTTCTGTGTGCTTGTGAGGTGGAGCATCACCTTGATACTTTGGTACCTATTCCACTAAAATCGATAGACCCGTTCTGGAGGAAGCTTGACTTCGATCCAGTGTTCCCGCAGGTAGAAGAAGAAGACTTCGAGGCAGAAATGGAAGAGCTTAAACAGACGGTTTTGATACGTAAAGATCGAAAACAGAAAAGAAGTCTTTTATCGAAGATTTGGTCCGTTCTTCCTGGCAATTCAAATAAAAAAGAGCCAGAGAAACGGGAGGACCCTCTCGGGCGCCCAAACCTAAATCAGCAAACAAAAAAGGTCGAGGCCGCCAGGCACAGCTCGTATATCCCTTCCTCGTACCCCACTTCGTCCTCACAGAACACTGACCAAACCCCCTCATTCTTGGAGCGTTCGCGGTCGCAGTCCCATTCACAGCTTAAGATGCCCCCACCTAAACCTTCAAAACGGTCGTCTAAGAAAAAGGAGACTGGAGCTGCCATAGGTTTTCCTTTAGTTGTTTATCCGGAAGATGTTGCAGCGGTAAATCGGTATAAGGTCCTTGTTCCAAGCTGGAGTTACCCTTACATCTCAAGGATCATAGACGTAAAGCCTGACGGTAACTGCGGTTTTCGGACAATTGCGGAGGGTTTAGGAATGGGTCAAAATTGTTGGAGGGAGGTTAGGGTTGCCATGAAGAATGAGATGGATAAGAACCCAGATTGGTGGAGGGAAAGATTAAATACGGAGCACCCGAAGTTTTTTGAGACGACCCGTAGCCGGTTAGATTTTTTAGAAACGGTTCAAGATGCGCCCCGCAACCGTTGGTTTCAGTTACCCGCCCATGGATACGTCGTTGCTCAAGCATTTAATTGCGTTCTGATTCTCATGGAGCCGTATAGCAGCCATACCTTTTTCCCGATGAGAGAGGGACCTGATCTGTTTCGTGGTCATCCGGTACTGGCCATTGCTAATGTTACAGATACTCATTGGCTATATATACAACTTGAAGGGGATTTCCCGGTGCCTTTGCCGGTTCGTACTTGGGCGAGATTTGCAAAAGAAGAGGCTTACGGCTGGAGGGCCTTGTATGAAAATCGTATAAACGACTACCTTAAAATCATGTCAAGTTGCGAGTCGAATGTGATACAGTTGATTTAACCGCTTGATTGAATATTTAAATCGATGTATCACAGCCACATATTATACGCACTGTGCAATTAAGTTAACATAAAAATATGTAATTTTATGTACTAATCGAATATCATTAAATATGAAGAACAATCGAACACGATGACACAGTTGTCCAAAATAGCATCCACACGTCCACCATTAGTAGTCTTCGCACCCGTTTTCTTGTAACGTTCACACCTAGTTTATTTGAAAACGTCTGGTATTTGTTTTGGTGAAACTTGGTGAATGAGTTTGGGAGAGAGGTGTCATATGGTTTATGAGGTGGTGGGGGTGGGGGTGACAGGTTTTTCAGATGCTTTAAATGTATTGGCTTTGTAAACTGGAAAAAAAAAAATCTCTAACCGCCACGTTAAGAGGTATACGTGACGGTTTTATCCCATTATTTTCCGACGTGTCATGTCGGTGCGTTACCAATAACCCCACGTATAGTCCTTGACGTGGCGTTAGTGTTCCACTATTTTTAGCCTGTCAAATATTGTTTCCCCCTCTTTCAGTCTATATTTCTTGTTCAGCCGACCGATTCCCCTCTTCCCCGTATTATTCCATCTTCCGGCGACAGTTTGAGGGATGTCTCAATCCAAGTCTAGTCAACACTTCTCTGGGTCATCTTCGAAGCCTTCCCGTGCAGATGACCTTTGTGTGAGATGCCCATGTGGAGCCGCCACATGTTACCTGATATCCAGGACCGATGCAAACCCCGGTCGTCGATTTCTGTGCTGTGTAAGTCTTTAATTACTAACGAATAGTGTTTATGTCTGTTAATCTAAGCTGATTCCTTTAATTTGGGTTAGGTCAAATTTAGGTGTTAGTGTTCTTAGTCTGTTAATCGAATTAGGGGTTTTTGTTTGTTGATATATTAAGTTCATTACAGAAGGGGAGTTGTGGATGGCTAAAATGGGCCGATGATCCCACATGCCCTAGTTGTGAAAAGGTAATTCAAGCAATGGTGAATATGATGAACAAGAAAGATGAGTTTGCAAGAATGAAAACCAAAGAAGTAACAAGGTTGAAGATGTTGCTAGCTATTAGTTGGTTTTTGTTCTTTGTTTATGTTTGTGTTTATTGACTAGCTGATAACATCGTATTTGTAGTATGGGATACTGTAATCTTTGTTGTTGTTGTTTAATGTTTAGAGTTTCATGTTTCATCTATTTACTTTCCACATTATCAGTCATGTTGCAGCCATGATGAGTTGATAATGTTGTTCTTTGTTTATGTTTGTGTTTATTAAGAATGTTGTGAATGTAGTTTAGTTTGACAATGAAGCAAGTCAAATGGAAGACAAAGAATGTCAATTGGTAGAAGATGAGTTGATTGCTTATTTGGTGCAAGAGGATGAATTATTTAGACCAAGTGAGGAGCATGAAATAGATCCAGGTGATGATTATGACCCTGAGGTTTTGAAAGCAGCTTTCAACTACACCAGTGAGCCGGAGGAAGCTTACTATCATGATCCATATGAAAATGATCCGGTGTGGGATTCTGACTGGTCAAACGATGATTGTCATTGGAAGTAGTATTGTACGTGGTTTGTGATGCTTTATGTACTGTAATGTGTTACTTAAATTCTGCACGTTTAAATGTGTTGTAATGTTTGTATGAATTTCTAGGTATCGTATTTATATTAAAATAATCTTCAACCGTTTGCAAACAGGGTATAGTGAAACGAAGTGGCCGTGAGGGAAACTGAATTTATAATTTTTAATTAATAATGATTTTTTGTCTTTTAATCCACGTGACGAATGTTATTGTGTAATCATCTCTATGTTGAATCTATTGCGTTGACGAAAATAAGGATGGATGTTATTGCTATGGAGGTCATTTATAAGACCATTCTCGTTCGTGAACCTTTTAGTAGTTTGGTTGGCACCTATACTTAAATAAAAATCAAAAATTATTGTTTGGCAAGAATTTTTTATATTTCACCTATAAATTGATATTTTGTCTATAATTTATAATATTTAACATTTCTAAAAAATTTGAATATACAGTTTTGTTTTATATTTCTTATATGAGATAAAAACTAATCATATTACATATAGATATAATAAAAAATAATTAGTTGGGTTGATTTGTGAATGAGTATGAAAATTTGAGTACCTGGTAACATATACCCGATTAGTTGGGTTTGTTTGGGATAGACTTTCATAACCGGGTATGGGTTTGGGAATACCAAAACCCGACCCACTGCCAATCCTAACTTGGGTTTTTAAGTGTTAACCGCCACGGTAATATCTTCAAGAACCGTATAATGGTAACGTGGATCTCTAGAAACTGTGATAAGCCTGTAAAAGCCTTTGCATGCAATATTGTCGGCCTTTACCTCTGCGTAAAGCTCTTACCTTTGCGTATATTGATTGCCTAAATATCTGTAACCGCTGCATTAAGAACTTAACGTCGCGTATTTAGGTAAGGGGCAAATCTACAAACTCTGAAAAGCCTGTAACTCACCTATTCACTTTGAAGAGAAACCCTGTGTTTGCATGTGGAAAAAAGTGGGTATGTCTTAACCGTCACGTTTAGACATAAACGTGAGGTGAAATATTAATAAAATTTTTGACCCCTATAAAAAGTTGCAAAGAAAGATATTTTTCCTAATTTGTAGTTCAGATTTGATGACAGTGGAGACGATATAGGTTGTCGAGTTCTGTCTTTAAATATATGTATGACAACATATTATTTCGAATATGATATTTGTTGGGTATTTTTAACCCTATTTTTATCGATATCGTTCATTGTTAATGCGATATATATATACATTGTATTCCAATAATAAATGCCGATAAACATGACCTCGTTTGAAGATGCCACTTTTACGTAATATATAACGATACTGTAATCTATAGGTGGTGCAAACTAGTTTTCAAACAAATTAAACCTTGAGATATACATTGCAGTAACAAAATAGCATCTACACATGACGGAGACAAACAACAATTGCTTAAATTTCGAAATCCGCTTGCAAATTTCTAGTCAACAGGTAATAGTAATATCAGATACCAGTCTTTACTCATAGCTGGCCTTGGATGTTAGATACCCTCATTTGATTTCCTTTTTGGGCTTTTGGGGCACTTTTGTGAATTATAAAGGGGGGCATCTAGGCATTTTCATCCCCTAGTTTTATATTAATACTAATAAAGACTCCAAAATAGCATCTACACAGCTTCCGATATCTGTTGGACACCCGCCATAAAGTTGACCGACGAGAACGTATTATATATTAATAATAATGTAGTCCAAAATAGCATCCACACATCCACAATTTGATCGTTTATTTCACGCCGAAATTTCTGTGGCTACGTAGAAGCTATTTTCGGGCTACATTGTTATTATTTTGAGGGTAATATATTGTTGAATGGGTGGAGTGGTGTTGAAGCCTAACGATTTATTGTGGTATTGAGCCACAGATTATCGGTTGTTATATAGATGGTCTCTGAGTCCCCTATCCGCCACGTTACGGCCTTGACGTGACGTATGAGGGTAACTCGAAATCGACAAAATCTGAAAAGGCTGCAGCAGGAGCGTGTTATCGGCAACGGTAAGCTATTAACGCGGCGTATAACGCTTACTCCAATATTGAATAGAACGGGCTCAATAAGATCATTTGATTTAAATTTCTAAACGATTACATTAGAAAATAGTATTGTTAAAATTTTATATCTCATAACGGCATGGAAAAAACATCATAATTGTTGCTTAAAAGTTACAACCGATTACAATTGACAAAACTAGTACAACAAGATATTAACACATATTGTAGTTTAAAATAGCATCTACGCAGCCTTGTCTGCCACCTTCTTTGCTTGATAATCTAATGGCACGTCAATTACGGGGTCTTGGCAATGCACTCTCTCTGTTCTTGTTTTTTTTGTTGTTCTTCCAACAACTTAATGCCAACACCCCACTGTTGATCTTAATGACAGCTTCTATCCCAAAGAATAATAACTAGACCAAAATAACATCTACACGGCCAACGTTCTCTCTTTCGGTTGACACATATTTTCCTCTTAATCATTGAAATTAGAGTTGGGGTCATAATAATAATTATCTATATATTGGATGGATAGAGGCTTAGTGAGGTTTCGGGCATAATTTATAATGGATTTTTTTTAAACAAAGGCACCTATAGTCCTCAAAGCGGCGTTTTAAGATAACAAAGTACATATTAAATCTGGCAACATGTAGTAACCTGTCGTCCTAAACCGCTGGGTTTCGTACCTAACGTGACGTATACAGCCTCCAAATTTTGTCTACAAAAGCCTCTCCGAATTTCCATTCGTTCAACCACACCCTCATTAATGTTTTCAATAAAGCCTTTCACAATGTTTCATGTGGTCGGTTACTATTAAAACTTATTGTTGGTTGTGTAGATGTTATTTTGGAGTGACAGGCAGGGGTGGGGTTGTCGTTGCCCGATCGGAATGTTAGGTTTCCCTCGTCATAAATCTCAGCAGCGCCGTTTACAGGCACTGTGGCCGCTATTAAATGATGGAGGGAAGAGTTTGGGCATTTCTACAGACGGGTTCCAATGAACATCTAAAAGAACCACCCGAGAAGCGCCATAAAGATGAGTGAATTCCTTTAAAAGAACATTTTCGTATATGTCAACAACATCTATAAATGCAATATTATGTTGTGTAAATGCTATTTTTGAATGTAATATTTGTATTGTGTTGTTAATTAAGAGTGTTTTTAAGTTACTGTACCTTTATGACTGAGAGTTGATGATAGTGAAGACGATGATGGTTGTCGTGACTTCACTTTCAAAATATGTACGAAAGAATTGCGTTTGATAAGAAAATATTATTGTGTTCCTTGTGTAATGTGTTATGATTTTTAAATCTATATTTAAAATATTTAAATTACAATATTTAATAAAAGTGTATGATAAACAAGTAAATGAGAATTAACAACTTCAAATTAGCATCAACACAAATTTGATGACAACGGCCACTGCTCGAACATCGAAATCAACGTACAACATTTTTTCCTTAGGGGCTACCAATTTTCCAAGTCGCATATATTTTTATATGTTGAGATGCTGATTTACATTAAAATATAAAATATAATTAACCGGTATGTAAAGAACATAACTCTGCGTATATTTGGTCCACTGGTCTCCGACATGTCAGGAATCTTCCAGTACTGAAAGCCTGTCTGATGTACGTTAAACCCCACGGTATGTTCCTAACGCGACGTATAGTTTGTTAACATACTTTATGCACCCCGACTTTTGTGTGTAACATATATACCAACATGCCCATTACATCCAACACACCAAAAAAACCGCAAAATATGGAGAAAAATAACGACGGGTTTTTCTGTTCTCAACCGGCTCCAAAATCTGCAAAAATCACGGAAAAAAATTGGAGGCGTGTAAGGAGGCCGTCTATCGTAGACGTTTCTGGCACGTCGTCATGTACTCATTCGGGAGGTCCAGAAGAAGAAGATCCTGTCGAACTCCCCCAACAAACAAAGATATTTGCAGTTGAAGTTGAAGTTGAAGAGTCTAGGAACTGGTCGAAGGATGTCGTTGATTTTTATAACAACGGGGATGCACCGTTTTGCCATACTCGTTTCATCACCAAACCTTTAGATCGTAACTTTTGGGGTGCCCTGCTAGGTTTCGAGTCCAACGGGTGTTTGTCATCTCTTGTGAATGACTATTTAAATTTAAATTATATTACAACAAGTTATATAGACCATGTATTATTGTGTAACACCCCGTAACCGCAGCGGAAACGTACACGGGATGCAACAGACACATCTGATATCAACAGCATTGCTTATAAAGAAAATACCACTACATTAATTTATATCATATTACATTGTAGCTAGTTTCGTTACGGTCTAGGTGTTACACACGAGTTTTACCGATAAGACATTAATATATTCATTACAAAATATAGATCAGCAAGCTTCCAACAAGTAGCACAGATCATTAAGCACATATCAATCATTCCAACTTGGGCATACCTAGAAAACATGTAAAGAAAACGGGTCAACTACGAATAGTTGGTGAGTTTCACTAATTTAAATAAACACTGACAGATCATTTTAATAATCATTTATTAAACAATGTAATTATGCGGGGAACTATGTTTCCCCAGAACATTTATAGCCTCTGGGAACTAAGTTACCCCAGAACACTAATAACCGCTGGGAACTATGTTACCCCAGAACAATAATAACCTCTGGGAACTATGTTACCCCAGAACAATAATCACCTCTGGGAACTATGTTACCCCAGAACAATAATAACCTCTGGGAACTATGTTACCCCAGAACAATAATCACCTCTGGGAACTATGTTACCCCAGAACAATAATAACCTCTGGGAACTATGTTACCCCAGAACAATAATAACCTCTGGGAACTATGTTACCCCAGAACAATAATAATAACCTCTGGGAACTATGTTACCCCAGAACAATCCCACACGATAAACAATTTATATATTCTATGCATCAAACCATATATATATTTAAATATACAAGTGTTTCCATACGATCAGTATATACTTAAATACTTTAATAAATACATGCTTTCCGCCCCGGGAAAATATTTAAAACAGTTCAGTAAAAGGGGCTCGTGAAAACTCACCTTTCTGTGAGTCGGGACGTGGTACAATGAACTGCTATAAGCCTGGATCTGTAATATAATATCTAATCGTTACTATATAATTCCCATAAATTAAATCCGTGTTAATCGGTACATCTGGGGACATTGTTAACCCAGTACTGTACACGATCCGGGGACAATGTTAACCCCGTGACACTTCTAAGGACTCAGATTGTGACATTGCTTAGAGTCTGACGGTCAAAATTACCATTTTTATGATTTCCTTGATTTGCGTGCCTAGCACGGTTATCCGTTTTTAGTTTCAAAAATGAGTTTGGTCACACCCGACCCAAAAATGGTGTTTGACTGTTAATTTAGTTAAAGTGATGAAATTAGAGCTCGGTTTGGACACCCCGTTTGGCCGCGGGGCCCGTTTCCGTCATTTAGGTGCTGGAAACAGTAAAATCGGGTAAAATTACCCAAATCATCCGAATTATTTTTGGATGATTTATTTTTACTTAATTTACTTAGTTTTATGGAAATGGTCCATTTTTAGGGTTTTCATATGCCAGTCAGCTCGCTTATGCGAGTTTTGCCGGTTTACACGTTTTAAGCTTTAAAAATTTGTTTTTATGTTCTTTTTAGCACAAATGATTACCCGTTTAGTCTCGGGTCTTGAAATTTTGCACAAAACTTATTTTGACAGTAAGAAATTTTATAAAAATTTTCCAGATTTATTTTCTTATATTTACATTTATTTATCTATTTTTAAACCTTATTAAAACACTAAATATGTCAAAAATACCAAAAGACTTTAGAAAAATCCCAAATTTTTCTGGGATGATCCCTGCCATCCTCATAACTCCCTGGAATTTTTCCAAACCCAAAACTCATTTTTCAAGCCATTTTCACAAAAAACCGAGCTAGAAAGCCCTAGAACTCGTTTTACCGAAAAGTCCTTTTAGACTTCTCCAACTGAGCTCAAATTTTGTGTGTGACTTTTATATGTTATAAAAAGCTTATCCTAAATTTTTTAGAATTTTTCATCAAGTTTAGCTATTTTTCACCATTTTTGGCCAAAACCGAGCATTAAATTCACCAAATATTCATCTTTTATCCAAAAATTACCAAAAATTCACAGATCTCATATTTTCATGTATAGATCATCTCTGTGAAATTTCATGACCCGACTCTAAGCATACTACAATCTGTCCAAAATCACTAAATCACACGAAAACCGAACTATCTTGTGTTTTCTAGCGTTAGATCGCAAAGATCTTGGTTTCTAGCCTTTGCTAGCCACTAGATACAACACTTACAAGCACAATAACACTATACCAAGCAAGTTACACCAACAATCAAACCATTTCTTTCATAGTGTCGGTTTTGATATAAAAACAAATGTTTTAACCGTAAAAATCCGTTCTCGACTCTTTTTACTCATTTCTCGGACCAAGATCCCTTGTATACTTGTATACATCTCTTGATCATGCAAGAGTCGGTTTCATCTCGGGTTTTCACCCGTCTTTCACTTGGAAATTCATTTACAAAGATTCTAACCGTAAAAATTCGTTATAAACTCTTTTAACTCATCACTTGGATCAAGATCCTTTGTATAACTTGTATACATCACTTGATCATGCGAGAATCGGTTTCAACTCGGGTTTTCACCCATTTTTACATTTGAAACCTCCTTTTCTCAAGATCATGAAGTTGGAAACAAGATTTAAGCATTAAAACATGTGTTATACCTTGTGTTCTTGGTTTGGATCAAGGGTTTTTGGGTTGAATGTTTGAAGGTTTGAAAGATTTGAGAGAGTTTGGTGATGAAAAAAAGAAAAATGAATGTTATCTTGGAAGGATAGGACCGATCGGTCCAAGTAAAGGTGGGGGGTGGGCCCCACAACTTCAATATTAGCCACATATTCGGATTTTCGTAATCCGGATAATGTTTTGGATAATCTGGCTCAGTTCGTTTCTCGTTTAAACTTGTATTCGGCTTAAAACGAGCATAAAATGGTCGTTTTTCGGGTTAAAATAAAATTTACATAAAACTGATTTAAAAACTTTAAAAACTTAACCCATGACATTAAATGACTTAAAACATTGTATTGTCGGTAATTGTGCATCTTTTTCGGTTTGATTGATCGTCTCTTGCTTGGTTTGATGTTAAAGGTTTCGTTTATCGTACCGACGTACTACTAAATCGAAATCCTTTTTCTGTGCTATAATTCACTTATCCCGAAGCATTAATACTTCGTCTATAATGTAATTCCCGATTCGTTCGGGTTTCAATAATCGTTCATTGGTTAATTGTAATTCCAATACGATTCACTATATAATCGAGTATGATTCGTTCTATGAATCATATATACTCGTATACACGTACTATAACTCATATAATCAATACTAAATGACACGTAAATAGTATATACCGGCTAGGGTATACCTGGATTTGCCGGAATCGTTACATTCTCCCCCCGTTATAAAAATTTCGTCCTCGAAATTTTACACGTCAACTACTTCCTTTTGAGGAAATAGGTGGGGGTATTTCTTCCGAAATTCATCCTTTTGTTCCCAAGTAAATTCTGGGCCTCGTTGCGAATTCCATCTAACTTTGACCAACGAGATCTTATTGTGTCTAAGTTGCTTGATCTTACCGTCCACTATTTCAATGGGCTCCTCCACGAAGTTGAGCTTATCATTTATTTGAACACCCTCTAAGGGTAATATCGATGTCTCCTCCGACAGACACCGTTTCAGGTTCGACACGTGAAACACGTTGTGAACTGCACTCAGTTCATCAGGCAGTTCTAATCGGTATGCTACAGGACCGATTTTTGCAATAATGTCGAATGGTCCAATGTATCTCGGGGCTAACTTCCCCGCATTTCCAAATCTAACCACACCCTTCCACGGTGATACTTTCAAATATACCTTTTCCCCCTTCTCAAATGACAACGGTTTTTGACGGGTATCGGCATAACTCTTCTGCCGATCCCGCGCGGCTTTCAGGTTGTTCTTGATTTCAAGAATCTTGCTGGTCGTCTCCTGGACCAGATCCGATCTAATGACCTGCGAGTCACCCACTTCAGACCAGCAAAGTGGTGATCGGCATTTCCGTCCATACAATGCTTCATAAGGTGCTGCCTTTATACTGCTATGGTAACTGTTATTATAGGAAAATTCGACGAGTGGGAGATGTTGATCCCAATTTCCCTTAAAGTCCAGTACGCAGGCACGAAGCAAATCCTCCAAAGTTTGAATGGTCCTCTCAGACTGACCATCGGTCTGAGGGTGGTAAGCTGTGCTTAGGTCAATACGTGTTCCCAATGCTTCTTGGACAGCTTGCCAAAGTTTGGAGGTGAAATGGCTATCCCTATCGGAGATGATCGAGATGGGGATGCCATGACGAGACACTATTTCACTTATATAAATCTGCGCAAGTCTCTCAGTGTTATAATTATTTCTAATCGGGATAAAATGTGCCGATTTGGTTAATCGATCCACGACTACCCAAATTGCATCATGTCCCCGGGGTGTCTTAGGGAGGTGTGTCACGAAATCCATCGTGATCTGCTCCCATTTCCATTCGGGAATTTCCGGTTGTTGGTGCTCCGCCTTAACTCTCGCACACGTCGTACACTTGCCGACGTATGTGGCTATATCCTTTTTCATACCTGGCCACCAGTAAAATTCTTTCACATCCTTGTACATTTTATCTGATCCCGGATGTATGGAATATTTTGATTTATGTGCTTCGTCCATAATTAATTCACGAAGGTCATGGAGGGTCGGAATCCAAATCCGATTTTTGAAATAGAGAATTTCGTCCACACGCTGTTCGAAATTCTTCTCGTTACAGAAAAGTCCCTCTTTTTCCAATTGGTCCCCTTTCAACGCCTCGCGTTGAGCGACTCGAATCAAATCCGAAAGGTTCGACTGGACTATCATTCCCAACGCTCGCACGCGTAGTGGCTTAACTCGATCTTTCCTACTCAAGGCATCGGCTACAACGTTAGCCTTGCCGGGGTGATATCGGATGTCACAGTCATAGTCACTCAGGAACTCGACCCACCTTCGTTGTCTCATATTCAGTTCTTTCTGATCGAATATGTGTTGCAAACTTTTATGATCAGTGAAGATGGTGCACTTTGTACCGTGAGATAGTGCCTCCAGATTTTAAGTGCGAAGATGACTGCTCCCAGTTCTAGGTCATGAGTAGTGTAATTTTTCTCGTGAACTTTTAATTGTCGAGAAGCATAGGCTATAACCTTACTATTTTGCATCAATACGCATCCTAACCCTCTCCGGGATGCGTCACAATACACAACAAAACCATCGTCTCCGTCGGGGAGACTTAAGATTGGCGCTTGGCACAATCTTTGTTTTAGCGTTTGAAACGCCGTTTCCTGTTCTTCACCCCATTCATACTTCCGATCCTTTTGAGTCAGGAGGGTTAAAGGTTGGGCGATGCTGGAAAAGTTCTCAATAAATCGACGATAGTATCCAGCTAAGCCTAAGAATTGGCGGATTTCCTTTGGAGATTTAGGCGCTTGCCAATTCTTAATTGCTTCAACCTTACTCGGATCAACGTGTATTCCTTGGTGGTTTATAACGTGACCGAGGAATTGCACCTCTTGTAACCAGAAGTTACACTTGGAGAATTTTGCAAATAACTTCTCCTGATCCAGGAGCTCTAAAACTAACTTTAAGTGTTGCTCGTGCTCTTCTTTACTCTTCGAGTATATCAAAATATCGTCAATAAATACAATGACGAATTTGTCGAGATAGGGTTTACAGACTCGATTCATGAGATCCATGAATACTGCTGGCGCATTTGTTAGCCCAAAAGGCATAACTAAGAATTCGTAATGGCCGTAGCGAGTCCGGAATGCGGTTTTTGGGATATCCTCCTCCTGAATTCTAACCTGATGGTATCCCGATCTAAGATCTATTTTTGAAAAGTAGCTCGCACCTTGTAGTTGGTCGAACAGATCATCGATTCGGGGGAGAGGATACCTATTTTTGATTGTCAACTTGTTCAATTCCCTGTAATCAATGCACATTCTAAGGCTCCCGTCCTTCTTTTTCACGAATAGAACAGGTGCACCCCACGGGGAATAACTGGGACGTATAAATCCTTTATCCAACAATTCCTGCAACTGATTGGATAATTCTTGCATCTCGGATGGTGCAAGTCGGTAGGGCGCCTTAGCAACAGGGCCAGCTTGAGGTAACAGATCGATTCTGAATTCGACCTGTCGGGTTGGTGGTAATCCAGGAAGTTCCTCTGGAAAAACTTGTGGGAATTCGCGTACCACGGGAATATCGTCCACCCGTTTTTCCTCAGGATCAGTGGCCGTCAGGCTCGCTAGATACGCCACACATCCCTGACGTATATATTTTAACACCTTGAGATGGGATATAAATGGTATCATGGTGCCGGATTTTTCTCCTTGCACTAATACCTCCTCGTCATCCGACACTCGGATCTTGACGATTTTCTTTTCACAGTTTATTTCTACCCTGTTACGTGCTAACCAATCCATTCCCACTATCACGTCAAAACTACCCAATTCTACCGGTAACAAGTCAATCAGAAAGGATTGTTCGTTCAGAATAAAAGGGCAATTCCGAACTATCCGATTAACTATCATGGTTTTACCGTTAGCAACTTCTACGGTGTAAGGTTCTATGGTTTCACCAATAGGAAGGTTTGCTATCGAAAGGAATCTAACGGAGACAAAACTTCTATCGGCGCCTGTATCAAATAATACAGAAGCGTAATGATCAGAGACGAGGAAGGTACCTGTCACTACGCTGGGGTCCTGGCGCGCCTCGTTCGCCCCCATCACGAATGCTCGGCCTCGCGCCGGATTGGACGACGATGCCTGACCCGTGAGTTGTCTCCCGTTTCCTCCCTGGTTCAGTTTCGGGCAGTTCCTTTTGAAGTGATCCGTGCCGCCGCATTCGTAGCAAGCACGGCTAGTGGTCACCATCTGGTTTCCTTGCGGGTTCTGCTGTCGGGCTGGTTGAGTTCTAAATGGTTGCGCACGAATAGGTTGCGGTTGTCGGTTCAGGTTGTTCAGATTTGTCTTACAATTTGGTGCGTAGTGTCCAATCCTGCCACACCGGTGGCACACCACCTCTTTGCACACGCCACTATGGTGGTAACCACATTTCCCGCACTTAGGAAACGTTCCCTTCTGCGGTTCTTGCCTTCCGCCCGAACTAGTCATGGCATAGCTCTGGGCAGCGGGCCTAGCTCGTTTGCTTTGCTGCTTTTCCTGGATTCTATGATCATGTGTACCCCGTTTTCCCCCAGCGGATTCTCCTGTCACCTTTAGTGATCCGCTCCGTAAGAAATCATACGTGACAATGCCAGCCTGTGTCACTGCCCTTTCATACGTCTGGTGTCCCCCCGCGTTGACTATACTCCTCACTACTGGAGTAAGTCCCCAAATATAACGTTCCACCCTCTTCGTCTCCGGGGTGACCAACCACGGTACTAATCGTGACAGTTCATTAAACCGATTGGTATAACCCAAGTGGTCCGCCCCCTTCATCTCCAGATTCCACAACTCATTTTCCAGTTTCTGCAATTCATTCTTTGGGCAGAAATGTTCCAACACAAGAGCCTTAAGCTCCGTCCAGGTCATGTGGTTTGTCGCCGCCTGACCTCGAGTCTGTACTATGGTGTTCCACCATGTCAAGGCATGGTCGGTGAATGTACAGGTGGCGTACTTAACGACACAATCCTCGGGACAGTTGCTGATATTCACCACTGATTCTATTTTCTCTATCCATTTAACTAACCCATTCGGTCCTTCAGACCCGCTAAACTCTAATGGCTTGCACAACATAAAATCCTTGATCGAACATCCCCTGGATGCACGAATTGGTTCAGTACGGTTTGTCTCTACCGTAGGTATAGGGCCATTGCTGTCAGTAACGACCACCCTAGGCGGTGCGTCATTACTCGGAATAGTGTTATCATTCCTTGGAGGATTAGCATTTTGTTCCCCGTCATTATTTATGGGCGTTTGATTGCTCGGAGGGGTTGGATTGGTCGAGTTATTAATACTGGCGGCGATGCGCGATACTATATCCGGTATCGCCGCCTCCAACTGTTGAGCAATCAAACGGCTCACATCTACTTCCGATATTTTCGTTGATCGTTTCGGTGCCATTCTACACAACATCAAGAAATACATATAATCAATACCATCTCAAATTATAAAACACAATACATATTTCATTCATTAGTAAACATTGATACATATTACACAAACATCAGTTTACATACTTTCCAGTCAACATTACACAACTAAGTTTTAATACAAGGGCCCTATGTCGGTATCATCTCGACATAACCCGTAAAAGGGTCAGTGCTTGAATGATACCCAAAAGTATCTATAAAGATATGCCCCAAAAGAGACCCACCCTAGGGGCCAGTGGTTGTATTATAACTAAACAAGATTCACTCCGTGTTAGTATCACCACTAACTACTTACACAGAGTATCAAAAAAAATGGTCCCTGTCTATCCCCAAACTCAAAACAACTAAACATGGTGGTAAACCAACCCCACCATCATCGCCACCAGCACCACTAACACCGCCATCAGAACCCGCACCCGACTCTCCACCCGGTCAAGCATCCATTGGGAGTATGAGCACTCCCTCTTCAGCTGGGCGATTGCATACTGATGATCCAGTATGCAATCACCCAGGTACATTCTCCTTTGGACTCCCACCGTCAAGGCGGCAGAGTGCTCGTTCACCTGTTCGGTGAGCGTCCGGAGCCAGGCAGCAGCATCCCGTTCCTGCCTCGGGAGACCCCACACCGGTAGGGTCGCAGGCTCGGGACGAGAGCTGGAGGACTCACCCCTACGAGTAGCAGGTCGGGGTGGGGGAGAGGACGGTGGGACACGCGGAATGCTGATCCGCGCCGTAAGGCGGGGACCAAATCCCGGAGGGACAGAGGTGGCCTGCGGTGCGAGTGGAGTAGGGGATCTGACGATCCGGGCCGGGGAGGACTGGCTCGAGCTCCTGTGACTCGCCTCCCTAGGCTCGGAGTCGGATGACACGTGTAGGCTCCCGGAGTTTCCGGGGCTAACCTCCTCCGGGTCCTCCTCTACTGATAAGCTATGCGGGCTTGACATTTTTACCTGCACACAAGTTAACAAGCATATAGTTCTTTCCATAGTGTAATTCATAATCAAATTAATACATACTTATTTAAACAACTTTACCACATAATAATATTATCATAAATTTACACATATGTTGCCAATTTTACCTATTAAAGTCCCTCGTGACTTCCCCTGAATTCCCTCGTGTGGACAAGTCTGTTATTATGTTCCGGACCATAATAACTCACTTGTCCATCCAAGTTCATCCAGATCCCGTCACAATAAATTATTAGTTGATATTCAGATCCTATAATACTTGAGCTACTGGTTATATTTTAGGTATCTCTTTCAGACATCCTAATTCTTTATAACCTGGCTCTGATACCAAGTTCTGTAACACCCCGTAACCGCAGCGGAAACGTACACGGGATGCAACAGACACATCTGATATCAACAGCATTGCTTATAAAGAAAATACCACTACATTAATTTATATCATATTACATTGTAGCTAGTTTCGTTACTGTCTAGGTGTTACACACGAGTTTTACCGATAAGACATTAATATATTCATTACAAAATATAGATCAGCAAGCTTCCTACAAGTAGCACAGATCATTAAGCACATATCAATCATTCCAACTTGGGCATACCTAGAAAACATGTAAAGAAAACGGGTCAACTACGAATAGTTGGTGAGTTTCACTAATTTAAATAAACACTAACAGATCATTTTAATAATCATTTATTAAACAATGTAATTATGCGGGGAACTATGTTTCCCCAGAACATTTATAACCTCTGGGAACTAAGTTACCCCAGAACACTAATAACCGCTGGGAACTATGTTACCCCAGAACAATAATAACCTCTGGGAACTATGTTACCCCAGAACAATAATCACCTCTGGGAACTATGTTACCCCAGAACAATAATCACCTCTGGGAACTATGTTACCCCAGAACAATAATAACCTCTGGGAACTATGTTACCCCAGAACAATAATCACCTCTGGGAACTATGTTACCCCAGAACAATAATAACCTCTGGGAACTATGTTACCCCAGAACAATAATAACCTCTGGGAACTATGTTACCCCAGAACAATAATAATAACCTCTGGGAACTATGTTACCCCAGAACAATAATAATAACCTCTGGGACCTATGTTACCCCAGAACAATCCCA
This sequence comes from Bidens hawaiensis, assembly GCF_021521415.1. Classification (NCBI taxonomy): domain Eukaryota; kingdom Viridiplantae; phylum Streptophyta; class Magnoliopsida; order Asterales; family Asteraceae; genus Bidens; species Bidens hawaiensis. Next base: position 56,710 of record NW_027506497.1, read on the forward strand.
CACGATAAACAATTTATATATTCTATGCATCAAACCATATATATGTTTAAATATACAAGTGTTTCCATACGATCAGTATGTACTTAAATACTTTAATAAATACATGCTTTCCGCCCCGGGAAAATATTTAAAACAGTTCAGTAAAAGGGGCTCGTGAAAACTCACCTTTCTGTGAGTCGGGACGTGGTACAATGAACTGCTATAAGCCTGGATCTGTAATATAATATCTAATCGTTACTATATAATTCCCATAAATTAAATCCGTGTTAATCGGTACATCTGGGGACATTGTTAACCCAGTACTGTACACGATCCGGGGACAATGTTAACCCCGTGACACTTCTAAGGACTCAGATTGTGACATTGCTTAGAGTCTGACGGTCAAAATTACCATTTTTATGATTTCCTTGATTTGCGTGCCTAGCACGGTTATCCGTTTTTAGTTTCAAAAATGAGTTTGGTCACACCCGACCCAAAAATGGTGTTTGACTGTTAATTTAGTTAAAGTGATGAAATTAGAGCTCGGTTTGGACACCCCGTTTGGCCGCGGGGCCCGTTTCCGTCATTTAGGTGCTGGAAACAGTAAAATCGGGTAAAATTACCCAAATCATCCGAATTATTTTTGGATGATTTATTTTTACTTAATTTACTTAGTTTTATGGAAATGGTCCATTTTTAGGGTTTTCATATGCCAGTCAGCTCGCTTATGCGAGTTTTGCCGGTTTACACGTTTTAAGCTTTAAAAATTTGTTTTTATGTTCTTTTTAGCACAAATGATTACCCGTTTAGTCTCGGGTCTTGAAATTTTGCACAAAACTTATTTTGACAGTAAGAAATTTTATAAAAATTTTCCAGATTTATTTTCTTATATTTACATTTATTTATCTATTTTTAAACCTTATTAAAACACTAAATATGTCAAAAATACCAAAAGACTTTAGAAAAATCCCAAATTTTTCTGGGATGATCCCTGCCATCCTCATAACTCCCTGGAATTTTTCCAGAACCCAAAACTCATTTTTCAAGCCATTTTCACAAAAAACCGAGCTAGAAAGCCCTAGAACTCGTTTTACCGAAAAGTCCTTTTAGACTTCTCCAACTGAGCTCAAATTTTGTGTGTGACTTTTATATGTTATAAAAAGCTTATCCTAAAGTTTTCAGAATTTTTCATCAAGTTTAGCTATTTTTCACCATTTTTGGCCAAAACCGAGCATTAAATTCACCAAATATTCATCTTTTATCCAAAAATTACCAAAAATTCACAGATCTCATATTTTCATGTATAGATCATCTCTGTGAAATTTCATGACCCGACTCTAAGCATACTACAATCTGTCCAAAATCACTAAATCACACGAAAACCGAACTATCTTGTGTTTTCTAGCGTTAGATCGCAAAGATCTTGGTTTCTAGCCTTTGCTAGCCACTAGATACAACACTTACAAGCACAATAACACTATACCAAGCAAGTTACACCAACAATCAAACCATTTCTTTCATAGTGTCGGTTTTGATATAAAAACAAATGTTTTAACCGTAAAAATCCGTTCTCGACTCTTTTTACTCATTTCTCGGACCAAGATCCCTTGTATACTTGTATACATCTCTTGATCATGCAAGAGTCGGTTTCATCTCGGGTTTTCACCCGTCTTTCACTTGGAAATTCATTTACAAAGATTCTAACCGTAAAAATTCGTTATAAACTCTTTTAACTCATCACTTGGATCAAGATCCTTTGTATAACTTGTATACATCACTTGATCATGCGAGAATCGGTTTCAACTCGGGTTTTCACCCATTTTTACATTTGAAACCTCCTTTTCTCAAGATCATGAAGTTGGAAACAAGATTTAAGCATTAAAACATGTGTTATACCTTGTGTTCTTGGTTTGGATCAAGGGTTTTTGGGTTGAATGTTTGAAGGTTTGAAAGATTTGAGAGAGTTTGGTGATGAAAAAAAGAAAAATGAATGTTATCTTGGAAGGATAGGACCGATCGGTCCAAGTAAAGGTGGGGGGTGGGCCCCACAACTTCAATATTAGCCACATATTCGGATTTTCGTAATCCGGATAATGTTTTGGATAATCTGGCTCAGTTCGTTTCTCGTTTAAACTTGTATTCGGCTTAAAACGAGCATAAAATGGTCGTTATTCGGGTTAAAATAAAATTTACATAAAACTGATTTAAAAACTTTAAAAACTTAACCCATGACATTAAATGACTTAAAACATTGTATTGTCGGTAATTGTGCATCTTTTTCGGCTTGATTGATCGTCTCTTGCTTGGTTTGATGTTAAAGGTTTCGTTTATCGTACCGACGTACTACTAAATCGAAATCCTTTTTCTGTGCTATAATTCACTTATCCCGAAGCATTAATACTTCGTCTATAATGTAATTCCCGATTCGTTCGGGTTTCAATAATCGTTCATTGGTTAATTGTAATTCCAATACGATTCACTATATAATCGAGTATGATTCGTTCTATGAATCATATATACTCGTATACACGTACTATAACTCATATAATCAATACTAAATGACACGTAAATAGTATATACCGGCTAGGGTATACCTGGATTTGCCGGAATCGTTACATATTGTTACGTATTAATTTATATCACGAAATTGTACAGCATGTTGAAGCGTGGACACTTAGAATGATGCGTGTTAGACAGTCAAGGCTATTAAAATATCCAAGCGAAGAACAACGATGGACGGTGTTGCCTCCTGATTTCTACGTTCATATGAAAGATGCGAACTCGTTAGCTGCTAGGGAGATGGCCGGTGAAAAAGAACCATACCCTCCATTTTGGGAGGTTGATTACGTTTATCTCCCATTATGGATTCAACAATCAGACTGGCTCCTCGTTCGTATTGATTTGCGGACCATGGTAATTACCCAATACTGGACCGACACGAGGTGGAGGAATGAAAAAAGACGTTATGTTGCGTACTACATTGAGATGATAACTTTGTTTTTCACGTGGTTTCTTGATGCTATTCACTATTGGACCAGGTCTACTCACCACATGAAGTATGAAATGTCTGTTTGTTTGGTTGAGATAAATGTTCCTCAGTATAACGGTAATGTTTCTACTGCCGGGGTTCTTGTTTGCATGATGATGGAAAACCTTGTTAGAAACAAATCTCTGCTGATAGAAGATGACGTTGAAGAGGCTTGTGTTAGATACCGTCATCACATGGCAAACCAACTTTATAGATGGCGTTGTATTTGATTGTAGTATTATGTTCAAATTTTATTGACTTATGTTTACCACCCCCATTCACAAACCAACCCTAAACCACTCTTCAGTTATATAAGTGTTTAATTGTTTTTTATTAATAATTGTTGTGTTTTTTTAAAGAGTGTTTAACAATATAAAAAATAACTTCTTTATTTAAAATTTAAACAATACAGATATGTATTATTTTTGGCATGGTATTATGTCTAGGATAAGGAATTAAAATAATTTCTTTATTTTATAGATTTTTATAGATGGTTTCTATCGGTCTTTACCTCTGCGTTAAGAACTCACCTCGGCGTATATGGGTAACATGGAAATCTACAAAGTGTCGGAATAAAGTCGGGCTTACCGCTACGTTGAGGGATTACCGCGGCGTTTAACACCTGAAAAAGCCTGAAAAACCTGTAAAGCCTGAAAAGCCTGCGCAAATAATGTCGGTGAGAACCGTTGCGTTATGTCACAACCGGGGCGTTGAATGATAATGTCGGTAGGTTACAACCGATAGGCAACAATTGTAATAGAATAGTCAACTTTATTTAAGTGTTTTTGGTGAATATAAATATTTTTATCTTAAATATATATTGTTTATTTTTAAATAAAGAAGTTTTTTTTTTATATTTCTAAACACTTTAAATAATTAAAACAACTATTATTAATAAAAAAAACAATTATAAAATTATATTTATTTAATAAAAAGTACTGGAATGACAAATAATCTGAGATTGTGCAAACTTACGGCGCATATACACGCCTCATTATGGTGTTAAGGCGGCGTTTTGTGAACCAAAATTTTTGTCTACAAAAAACCCACTAGGTTTCACCATTTTTTCAAACACTAAACATTTTTGTCTACAAACACACCCTCCGATTCACTATTTTTTTTAACACAAAACTTAAACATAAAACACACCGTACTCCATGTTTATCATAAAACCCTCATCCATGTTTCCTCTATACGTTTATGTCAGCACACAAAAATTTTTCATTACACCTTCATGTTTAACTCATGAAGTCGGTTACTATTAAAGGCAGATGTTGGCCGTGTAGACGCTATTTTGTAGTTACATGTGGTGGTGAGGGTTGTTGTGGCCTAATGTAGCACCCAAATTGAGGTCGTTGTAGATCTCAACTAGTAATGCTACCAACGGAGGAGACTTGTCTATTATACTTCTCCTCCGAGGTCGTGCCAGAGCAACATCTACCACTGTTCCGACATGCAGGTCAACGGAGGGGACCTGTCTGACGCACTTCTCCTCCTCGGTGGTTTCAGCAGGCATCTACTGGTGTTCCGAGAGACAAGTAAACGGAGGAAAACCTGTCTGTCGTACTTGTCCTCCTCGGTCTTGTTTGCCGTCAGCTACTTGCGTTCCGACAGACCTGTCTGTCATACTTCTCCTCCTCGGTCGTGCCAGGCGTCATCATCTACTAGTGTTCCAATAGACGGTTTCCACACGACATTCTAAAGAACCACCCGAAAGGAAAGAAGAACCTTTCGTAGATGTCAACAAAAATTTTAGAAATTTTTTAAACGTAATATATTTATAATTTAAACTTACAGTTATGTATTCGAAACCGATCATCATGTAATGTGTTATAATTATAATTTAATCTTTAAATTACAAAATATGATAAAGATGTTACAGTAAACAACTAAATGAAAAGGTGTTACAGTAAACAAGTAAATTTAATCATAATTTAATCTTTAAATTAATCGATCCAGTGGTACAGTAATGTATCAACATGCCTTTAATCTCACTCTCAGGACTATCAATTACATTTACTTAATCGAAACCGATCATCATGTAATGTATTATAATCATAATTTAATCTTTAAATTACAAATACAATGACCCATAAAGATGTTCATCATGTTCGTGTTTGAAGAAAGGCTCCAAAATAACATCTACACAGCCACCAATATCCGCTGGACCAACCGAGCTATATTGAGCAACGAAACCATATTATGTATGATTTTTGGCATGGTATTATGTCTAGGATAAGGAATTAAATCGTGTTGTATGGGTGTGGTGATGTATGGGATTGACTAGTTTTGCACCTACCTTGTAGTTTATTAATTGGTTTATAGATGGTATCTATCGGCCTTTACCTCTATGTTAAGATCTAACCTCGGCGTATATGGGTAACATGGAAATCTACAAAGTGTGTGAAGTGAATTCAACCTCTCTGCAAAGCATGCAAAATTAAAGTCAGTCTTACCTCTGCGTTGAGGCATTACCGCGGCGTATATGGCCTGACAAGGCTGAAAAGCCTGTAACAACTGTGACAGCTGAAGCAATAGTCAAAAAGTCTACAAAGCATGCAAAATTAATGTCGGTTATAACCGCGGCGTTAAGTCATAACTGCGTCGTATAATGCTATCTTTAACACTTACCGTTTCCTGAAGCCCTTAACGCAGCGCCTCACTTTTGGCTATATAAACGACTACAATCAACCATTTACACAAACACTTAGTCTACCATACACCCCTAAAAACTGTTTCTTACCAATGATATTTCCCTCTCGACCTACAATTTATTCAAAAATTATCGACCCTGTTTAAATTATTCAAGCCAATATGATTAAAACCATATAGTGGTTGTGTAGACGCTATTTTGTGGTGACATGTAGTCGTAGGGGTAGCCGTGGCAAGGTGGAACTCTTAATTAGTCCACTTTCATATATCCCATCAGTGCCGATTACAGGCACATTAAACTCCATTCTACCTTGGAGCGGGGAACACCATGCACGGACCATCTCAAACTACCTACTACTTCACGAAGATGGACCGATGCTTTTAATGAATTCAGTGCCACCTAAAATACAAGCATGAAGTGATCTCACATGGAATGCTACCATCTTACAAGTGGGATATATGTTGGGTGATTTCTTTTATAAAACACGCAGAGATGTATGGATTGCAATGTTATGACATAATAATTGTATTTGATAAGATGATATCATTGTGCCAGATACTTGTCGTGTATGTGTTATTTTGTAATTCTATTTCATCCCCTCTTTTTATATTTATTTTAACATATAATTATTAAAATTGTGTATATAGGTCACGTGGAAAATTGTGTATAAAACTCCGAACCCCCTATCACAAGAAACCAAACACTTCTAACATATTTGGTGTTGTGTACACATATAAATGAGATTTATAGACAAGAAAACATAACTTATGGATGTCGGTTGGATGAAAATATCATTTATATTTAATTTTAGTTATGAAATATTTATTTCATTATTAAAAGATTAAAACATTGAAAAATAAATAAAATTACCCAAAACTGGGCTGGCCAGGGCTCGAACCTGCGTCCTTGGCCGGCTGAGTACATAGACGCACACCTCACAACCCGCTGAGCCATGGTCAAATGTTGATTAATTCATAACAACATAAATTTAAAAACCCAGAAGTCGATTATCACTTAATTGATCTTATAACCCTAACCATTAAAATCTTTCAATCCAATCTATGTTCGTTAATTAACTTTAGGATTATTGTAGGATAGGTTAGAGCGACCAGAAGAAATGAATCAATTACCATAAACTAAGACCAGAAGGAATTAAAATCGTTCAATCTATGTTCGTTCAATTAAGTTTAGGGTTATTCATATACGCAATAAGCATAATATCGATCATGGTTTTCAAAATTCGATTGTCGGTATGGCCGAATTAGGAATGTATGTTATGATGAATGATTTGATTCCAAAATTGAGGCGAGAATTAAGGTCCAAGCTAACAAAACGGGTCGCGGGTTGTCAAATGGATACGGGTAAATGGGTAAGGGTTTATGGATCAAAAGGCATAATATAGCAGCTTGGTCCTTTGAATATAGAGACGGAAGTAAATTGGGGTAGTAGTTTATGTTTTGGTCAAAAATGCCAAGATTTAAAAGTTTATAAATATGTTTTATATAATTAATTAAATAAATAGTTAATTTACTCGATAAACGCGGTTTTTCATTGATTAAATTCTCTAAGAAAATCAAAATGGGTAGGGTTACGGATACAATCTTAATTGGAATTCTCGAGTTCTTACAATAATATCGTCTCATTTCCGATATAACATATATATATACAAAGTATACTAATATTAGATGGCGATGAATATGTCCTTGTTTCAAACGTTTCGTCTTTTACGTAATATACAATGATAATGTAATCTTTAAAATTTGAAATATAATAATAGTCTTACACAAGTTACGATTACATTAGAACGAACGAGAGACTAATTACAAACTAGTCCTAAGATTTTTAAAATAGCATCTACACAACAAGAACATTTACAACAATTGTTTCAATTGTCAAAATCCGCCTGCAACCTTTTGTTCACGATTAATAGTAATGACGCACACCAGTCATTACTCCTAGCTGGCCCAATTCAAAAATCCCTTAAACCTTTTGGGATTTTCGGGACTGTTGGGATTCATGAAGGGGGGCCTCTAGGCACGTTCACCCCCTCCTTTTATATTGATTTTAATAAAGACTACAAAATAGCATCTACACAGCCACCAATATCCGCTCGACCAACCAAGTTAAATTGACCGACGAGACTATATTCTATATTAATAATAATGGAATCCAAAATAGCATTCACACAGCCACAATTATCTTCTTAATTTCAAACCGAATTTATCGTGGCTGTGTATATGCTATTTTCGGGCTCCATCGTTATTAGTTTGCAGGGTAATATATTGATGAGCGGACTTAAATCATAGATCGATGAGACCGTTTTCTATACTAAAAATAATGGACCCTAAAATAGCATTCACACAGCCACAACTTTCTTGTTTATTTCAGACCGAAATTTTCATGGCTGTGTAGATGCTATTTTCGGGCTCCATTGTTATTATTTTCCAAAGTATTACGGTAATGTATGGGTGGGTGGGGGATTAACAATTTTTTGTTGTATGGAGCCTATAGATTTTCGGGTGTTTATATAGTGGTTTCTGTGGTCTTCTAAACGCCACGATTCGATCTTAACGGTGCTATATGAAGGTTACTCGAAATCCCAAAAAGCCGTAAAAGACTGTCAACCACTGCAAGAGGAGCGTGTTAACCGCCCCGGTAAGCGTTTACCGCGGCGTAAAATGATGATGATGTTAATATAAATGCTTTTTTAAATGATTTTTATATCACATATATATTGTTTATTTTTAATTAAAAAATTTATTTTAACCTATTATAAACACATTTTTTTAAAAAAAAGTGAACAATTATTATTAAAAATATTTAAAACTTATTTTTATTTAACATACATTAATGAAGTTTAGTTTTGTTGGCTTAAATTGGTTGAAAATAGAGATATTAGTTTTATAATAAAAATTGGGTTTGTTGGACTAATTTGTATGTGAATGAATTTAGTCCAACAAATTATAATAATAATTGTGGTGGATGATATGATGATGAGAGGAAGGTTCATGTACATTTTGATCTTACATGAGTACGTAGGAAATAATGAAAATTTATTTAAAAATGCAAACGTAAGAAACAATATCAACTACAATACCAATCTACACAAACAATGACTTATAATAACAAAGAAAAGAACCTAAAAACTCATGATGATGGTATGATTGTAACAACTCGGGTTTTCCATCTAATATATTATATCCATTACTCGACTTATTTGCGTTTTTGGTAAACTAATCATTAAAATATTATATTATTAATTATACTTTAATATCCATTTTAACTTTGATTAATATACACTTTTCACCCCTTAACTAGCTTTAACCCAACCTTGCATCCACTTATAATTTACAAGGACTAAATATGCAATTTACTTATATTAATCCAACCCATTAACCCATCACCAAACCCATCTACCCAAACCCGTATCCATTTTGTTTTTCTTGGACCCAAATTCACAAATCCATAACTTGGACCTTAATTTTCGTTTGTATGATGTAATTGATATAGGAAATTGCGTGTTATTACCAATTTCGGCCTTAACCGACAATCCATATATGTTAATCGTATCTCTTTGATTCGTTTTTCCTTTTTATCTTAGCCGAGACTATTGTAATCTTGTTGGACACGAAAATAGATGTTATAATCCAATTAACTGCGTATATACGATCGCTTAACCATAACTAATGTTAACCCTATAAATAATTGCATCAGTATCACCATTTAATTGCTTGTTCATTCATCTTTTACCGCCGGCATGTCGGCTTCTGTTTACCCTCTTCTGGTCGCATTAAGAGGTAATTGTTTGTGTGGTTTAGATCGAGATATAGGGTAGATCAATAGCCCTAAACTTGATTTGGTTAATTGTAATCGGATTGACCAATTTGAATTTCTAGGGTTCTTAATCAGTATGGTCAAGACCTCTTGTGTGTTTATAACTAAACGAGCTGGACCTAATTTGCACGTCGCCATTGGGGCCAGCTGGTTAACACATGTTACTTTGGGGGCAGAGGTCGCGGGTTCGACTCTCTGCACCCCGTTTTTTTGGGAATTTCCTTGTTTTATTTTATATAAACCATTTAATCCTTATATTTACAATAATAATAACTAAATAATAATTATTTCACTAAAAACCGATTTTGTAACACTCGTTTAACTCTCGTTTTTGTTCTCGTATACACATAAAGGCTTATACACGTATATGTAAATATAAATAAGTATATTATACTTTAAAGACTATATATAAATATATATATTAACTTAAAATCTAATATTTTTATATAAAATTAAGTAAACTATAAAAGTTAAAAGTAATATTTATTACGTTATTTTCTTTATAAATTAGAATAATTACTTTATTTTATAAATCTATATATAATATTATAGTATTATAATATTTACTTATTAATGATTATCGAGTTGTTGTAATCGATCTTAAATATTTACTTAAGCGTATCCCTTACTCTCGTTTCTTTTAGGATTTATCGTTCGCGTGTGACTTTTTCCGTCTTCTCATTTTCTTAATCATCCTTTGTTCTTCTATCGAGGTGAGTATCACATTCCCCTATTTTACCGCTTTCAATGTTTTGGGGACATATGCGTAAATATATTTTCTCATACATACTTATACTTAAAACTGCAACTTTGTCTTATGTGTTAATAACTTATACCTTACTTGTTTATGTGCTTATTTGCTTTGTATGCTTTCGCATTCGGAGAGGTCCAACATTATCTCAGTCTAGTATGATCATACGCCAGTCGTTATAGCTTTGTGCTTCTCGACATCTCAGTTATACTTACTCATTTGGTTATTTTGTTATTCTCATATGACTTGTTTCAAATACATATTTTTATTTATACTTTGAACTGGTGTGTTGCTCACTCAACCTTGTGTTGACAAAACTATATTATTTTCAACACATATGTAGGTATTCGTTTGATGTGAAGTACAAGATCACTTAAGGATTTATGCTAGGAGAAAAACTTAATGAGACATATTGTAATTGATTGATATATGTATTTGTGTATTTGAATTTTGTATGGATAATTGTTATTTGGAAATTTATTTAATAGATATCGACACTTTTAATATTGCATGATAGTACCTTGAGAGCTGTGACAATCAGTTCGCGCCCCGACATTTCCGCCATAGGTTGGGGTGTGACAATGATGATGATGGTATGATGATGATGATGTTATGATGATGATGATGATGATGATGATGTATGATGATGATGATGATGATGATATGAAACTAATATTATGATGATGATGATGATGATGATATGAAACTAATATTATGATGATGATGATGATGATATCATAATGATATGATGATGGTATGATGATGATATTATGATGATGATGATGATATTATGATGATGATGATGATGATGATGGTATGATGATGATGATGTTATGATTATGATGATGGTATGATGATGATGATGTTATGATGATGATGATGATATGAAACTAATATTATGATGATGATGATGATGGTATGATGATGATGATGATATTAAACTAATATTATGATGATGATGATATCATAATGACATGATGATGATGGTATGATGATGATGTTATGATGATGATGATGTTATGATGATGATGATATCATAATGATATGATGATGATGTTATGATGCTGATGTTATGATGATGATGTTATGATGCTGATGTTATGATGATGATATGATGACGGTATTTACAAAGTCGGGGTTTAGTGAAATAATTCATATTTAGTCATTATTATTATTAATATGATTAATTGTGGCTTAAAGGAAATAAAAACAAAACTTTCCAACAAAAACGTGGTGTACAGGGGTCGAACCTGCGACCTCTACCCACAAAGCTTCAAGTGTTAACCAGCAGGCCATAAGGCGACGTGCATAAGCAATCTGTTTCTATAATTAATATACAAAGGAAGTTCATCTCAAAATTTGTTTCATATATGTGACACTGAACATAATGAACCCATATACAATCGGGAATATTGGTCTGGTGGTAATACTCCTCCCTTTAATCTAGCCAACACTCCTGTCAACCCGGGTTCGACTCTCATCTGCAGCGCCTTATTTTTTTATTTCCACTTTTTTCCTTTTTTTTACCCAGCAAGTTAGGTTATTTATTTTTACCCAGCGATAACAAACAAAAAAATCACATAACTTCCCTTCCCCACCACAACTGCAGGTCAAACCCTAACCCACCACCACCGCCGCAGTCCACCGCCGACCGTCTCTCTTTCAGCCACACCGTCCGCAACCTTCCTTTCCATCCCTATTATCCATCTCTCCTTCACTCCAGTCTTCACCAATAAGGTATGTTTTAATGTTTTGGTTCAATTATTATTTTTTTGTTAACTAAAATTACAATTAGTAAGAATGATTATGTTGAAGTTTGTTAAATGATTATGTTGAAGTTTGTATGGGTTGACTCTCGTATATATTAGAGTATTTAATCGGGTTAGGGTTTGATAATCAAGTTATATAGGTATACTTGAGCGGGTTATTTAAAGGTTTGATAATCAGGTTATATAGGTTTGATAATCATGACTGTGTTGACCTTGTTAGACGACTCAACTCGGGGTGTTCAATGCCCGGTTTTGACAGTTTTCGGGTCAAACCGAACCCAAACGGTTTGCAATTATCCAAAACTAATAACCAAACCGTTGAGATTTAAAACTGAACCAAACCGAACCATTATTAACGGTTTGGTTTCGGTTTGGTTTCACGGTTTGGGGTTTATACAATGCACTTTTTTTTAATAAACTTAAAGAAATACAATATATTATGAAATATTAAACAGTTAATATATACGATTAAATCTTTCGTCCGGTACGGTTTTATTCGATCGGTTTGAAAATTTGAAACCAAAATCTTATTTGTTTCAAATATCCATCAACAGTTGTGTTTATTGAGAAAAATAAAATGTGGCTTTTAATATATATATATATATATATATATATATATATATATATATATATATATATGATAAAACAGATGGACATCATAGAGGAAGACATCATGTACCAGCAGCATGAGGAGGAGGAGGCTGAGCAGCGCCCAAGACGGAGGCGGCGGAGAGAACAGCCGCCAAAACCTATTGAAGGGGATGATGTGTTGGTGGGTTACCCACACACACAGTTTGTTCTCGGGACACTCGAGCACGACCGGTACATCCAGCTCCGATTGATGAACCCTATGCCGAATACCATTTTAAGTCTCAGTTTTATGGAGTCGGTTGGCGAGGACCAAAGGATGTTAGGGTTTGTCGGCAACGACACGCCGTGGATGAGGATGTTTACGATGAACTACCCCGCACACCGGGAGCATACGCTAGAGGTTTATTCAACATTCCGTTTCAGGTGTTTTTCTTTTTACTTTAACTTTGTTTTCCGCCTACACATTACTTTAATATATTCAAAACATTTTGTTTATTTAATTTCAGGCCACGAGAGGCGGGGAGGCCAGAGGTGCCGATGAGAGATCAGAACCCAAAGGGTCGGGCGTGGGAGGTTTTGTTCAAGATGTTTGGGGTCGACCGGTCTCATTGGAGGAGTTCGCCGTGGCGATAGGCTTTTACACCGAGGAGGAGGTCCGGCAGCCGATCTACACCGCCAGCGTCCGCAGGCCGCAGACGATTATCTGCGCGTTTGGTGGCGCGCGATTGCGAGTAACCCTTTCCCTAAAGGTAGCCAAACAAAAGCCTCCTACATCATTGACCCGTTGTACAGGTACGTGAACCTATGTTACTTTACATTACGCTACATTGTAATATATTACGCTACATTATATTATATTTACCATATATTATATTTCGTTGTGCAGGTACCTACACAGGCTGATAGCCTCATCAGTACAAGGTCGACATCAAGGTGCTGACCACTGCAAACTCTCAGACTTGTTCTCTCTGCGGTGCCTGTTGACGAAGATCGATTGCAACCTCGCCCATGGCATCGCCTACTACATCGCCACATACCCGCACAGGCAGGGAAGAGGATCATTGCTCGGTGGCCCCTACGTGACGCGCATCGCGCATTATTTGGGACTTGAAACACAGGTAAATAACCTTACAATCTGTTGGTGCATGATGTCAGTAGTTCAGTGTCGAGTGTCTGTAATCGTGTTAGTTAGATTTGAGTTTTGTATGTAAGCGAAGTTGCTAACAAGTTCGCTGATATGGGCGAACTTGTTAGACAAGCGAAGTTAGGGACAACTTCGCCTGAACATGCCAGGCGAAGTTGTCGTGTCTATATAAGCTATTTTGTTTACGGCTTATTTATAATAGAGTTTTGTTATTCGTGTATTCGAGTCAGAGAGTTTGTATTCAGTGATCATAGTATCACGTGTTTACGGTTGGAATACAACGTGTGTTTGATTATCGTATCGTGTGTTAGCTCGTATTGTTTTCTATACTCGTAACGTCTTACGTAAGGATTCCGCACCTACGTAGAACGCGATATCTCGTGTAGATCCGGCTGGGAACCTACAATTGGTATCAGAGCTTTTGCTCGATTGTGTGGTTCGGGATTATCACGCGGGTGTAGAAATCGTTCCGTTCGACTATTCGCGGGACGAGTTTTCTGAGTTTTTGTGCTATACTCACCTTCTACAATCATAAACAACCCATAACACCTTCACACACCTCGAAAAACCCAGAAATCTAATCTGCAGAAAGTTCGTGTTCATCAGGTGAAGTTGCCGTCACTGTTAGTAGGGTTTTGGCGAAGATATAAGGTTAAGCGAAGTTATCCACAACTTCGCCTACCTCTTCAAGTTCGCTTACCTCAAGCGAAGTTACCCACAACTTCGCCTACCTCCCAAGTTCGCTCAACTTACGCGAAGTTATTCTCAACTTCGCCAATCCGGCGAATTTAAGAAAGTGAGCGAAGTTACGAATTCACGCGAAGTTAAGTCTTAAGCGAAGTTATCCACAACTTCGCCTACAGCGCTATTTGAAAATAAAATTTTTGATTTTCGGATTTCTTTGAGTTTTGTGAAAGATGTCTTTGATAAACATTACCGAACTGGTAAAGATGTAAGTAGAAGCGGGTTCAGCTACAAAGGCACCTAAGATGCTTAAGAAAACTGATTATGTAGCGTGGAAAGATCGTTTTGAACAATTTGTCAAGTACCAAGATGCTAAGATGTGGGTGTGCATACAAGATGGTTACATTCCACCTACTGCTGAGTATGAGGGTCGTGATCAGATCAAGAAATACAAAGAGATGGAAGAAGAAGAAGAGAAGAAAATGTATGAGGCCGAAAGCAAAGCTCAGGCAGCAATTACAATGGCTCTTCCACAAAAGATTCTGCACACTTTCAGAAAGTATAAAACTGCCAGAGAGCTTTGGGAAGCGCTTGAAAACCGGTTTGAGGGTAACGTGGGAATTCGTGCGTCAAAGATTAAACTTCTAAAAACCCAATTCTCGGTCTTCAAGTATCTGAAGAATGAATCACTTGATGATATCATCACTAGATATTATCATCTGATGACTGAACTCAGCAACTATTCAATTGTTTACAAAGAAGATGAGATTGTTGAAAAGCTTCTTGATGCTCTCCCACCGAAATGGGAGATGTATACTGTGTTGATGAGAGAAGACAAAGACTTTGCTGACTATGACCTGGAGACAGCAGTTAACAAGCTAAGAACGTTTGAACTGAACATGGTACGAAAGGAAACACCTACCGATCAGGTTCAAGATCCGGGTATGTATAGTGCAAAGGTTAACTCAGGATCAAGTTCGAAAACTGAATCATCTGCTTATTACTCTAAGGGAGAGTCAGGCGCTAGCTCAACACATGAAGGACATGTATCTCTCAACATGAACGGTGATGTGTGCTTTGTAGCTGGAGGATCAAATGCTTCTCAACCTCAAGCGACCAAGAGTAGTTTTACCCCAAGTGTTTCAAACAACAACTACTCGAAGATGCCCATGAGTGTTAAATCTGCTGAGCAGCAGTTTGCTCTCTATGCATCTTTTATTGCTTCGTATGAGAATTACATTCAGGGTAAGATTGTTGATCCTGCAATTTTGGATGAAGACTATGATCAGATCGATGCTGATGATCTGGAGGAGATGGATCTGCAGTGGCAGATGGCTATGATTGTGAGAAGAGTTAAGAGGTTCATGAAGAAGACTGGCAGGAAGTTTGTCGGTGAGAGGCCAGGGTTTGATAAGTCGAAGGTACGCTGTTACAACTGTCAACAGAATGGCCACTTTGCAAAAGAGTGCAAAAATGAACGTGTAGAACGCAGTCAAAACAGATCTACAGAGCAGAGTGGTAGTGGTAATGACTATAGAGCCATGATTTCCAGACAGAATGAGGAGTACAACTGGAATCTGCATGTTGAAGAGGTATTTGAACAGGCCAATTTGGCAAACATCGAAACTGCAGATAGTGAGAAGGGAACTGGCGAAAATGAAGCTTACATGGCAGATGTGGCAGACCAGCTCTCCGAGGTAAGTACCGAACTCCCTTGTACTAAGTGTGAACATCTGTCTGAACAACTGACAACTATAACTGATCAGTTTGTTAGTTTGGATGCGCAATTTAAAACTTTAAAAGAAGATCATCATTTCACTAAAGCTAGAGAAAATAGTTACAAAGTAAAAATTAAAGCTAGTGAGAAAGATATTAAAAGTCTTAAAGCAAAGCTTGCTGAAAAAATTCAAGTGATTGATCTTAGCTATGAAGTACTAGAAGAGAAAACCAAACTAATAGCTGAAAGGGAAAAACAGATAACTGATCACCAGGTAAAAGTGGTGGAACTTAACAGGAAACTTGAGCAATTTAGAAATTCCTCCGCTATACTTGATCACCTCGTTAGTGATCAAGGTTCCCCAAAAAGGGGAGGAATTGGTTATCATGAAGTTCCACCACCTTTCAATCATAATTACACTTATGATCCTAGTAATCAGAAATCTGTTGATGTTGACTATGGTCAGACAGTTCCAGTTAAAGAACCAGAAGTAAGTAAGCCTGCTGCAAGTGTTAAGATTTCTGCTCCGAGTCCTGTCTCATCTAACTCAGACAAGTCTTCTGAGTCGAGTGAGACAAAACAAGAGGAAGTGTTACCAAAAAGTGGAGAGAAAAATAAAACACCTGAAAAGAAGTCTCCACTAAACCCGTATGTTCCACCATATGTGAGACAAACGGGCAGTAATACAGCCTCAACATCTAAGACAACTTTTGATAAGAAAGTTGAACACAGGAGTTGTTTTAGATATAATCAATTAGGACACCTTGTTGCTGATTGCCCTCTGAAGCAGAAATTCAGAGGTGTGAGGACTTCAAAATCTGAGAAAAGAACTAACGTTAATCAATATAATGGTAAAAATGAAAACCCATCAAAATTCAGAAATTGGACTAATCAAGGTTTTCAAAGAAATAGATCTCAGTTTTTCACTGCTAACAACCAAACCTTAAATAATAATTCTTTTAATTCACGAAGGTTTGGATGGCCTCATAGTAAATCCACAAGAAGGTATCCTGTTAGGACTCACATAAATTATTATGATACTAACTTTGGACAGCCAAGGTACGGGATGTATCGACCCAAGACCAATCGGTCTTGGGTCCCCAGATTTTAATCATCTGCTTTAATCGTGCAGGAACAGTTGAACAGGGCTGCCAACAATCAATGGGTTGTGGATAGCGGCTGTTCCCGGCACATGACAGGTAACAAGAAATTGTTACACGACTGGAAACCTGTTCAAGGAGGAAGAGTGAGTTTCGCAGGAGAGAGCGGTGGAAGGATTACCGGAATAGGGACGGTGTCGAATGGAAAGATGACTTTGGAGAAAGTAAATTTTGTTGAAGAACTGAAGCACAATCTGCTGAGTGTTTCGCAGATCTGTGACAAAGAGTACACCGTACATTTTACAAAGAATGAGGCGATCGTGCTATATCCTGGTTTCAAGATACCAGAGGATTGGATTGTTATGAAGGCTCCAAGAGTGAAGAATACGTATATCATGGATATGAGGTCGACTGAGATGGCCACAGAAGAATCGTGTCTTCTGTCAAAAGCAACTGAATCGGAGTCCGAGTTGTGGCATAGGAGAATGGGGCACATTCATCTTCGGAAAATGAACTACCTTGTCAAAAATGGGCTTGTGCTGGGTGTTCCCTTGAAGAATTTCAACTTTGAAGACAAATGCTTATCATGCAAAAAGGGAAAGCAACACAAGAAAACCCCTCACACCAAGAAGGTCAATTCAATTGTCAGTACCCTAGAATTACTTCACATGGATCCCTTCGGTCCCGTGAATGTAAGAAGTCTAGGAGGAACATCTTACTGCTTGGTGATCACTGATGATTTCTCTCGATATTCCTGGGTATATTTCCTGAAGTCAAAGGATGAAACAGTGCAGATGGTAAAGAATTTGATTACCAAGGTTGAGAATATCATGGGGAAACGGGTTAAATTCATCAGGAGTGACAATGGAACTGAGTTCAAGAACTATGAGATGGAGATCTTCTGCTTACAGAAGGGGATAGAACACCAATACAGCGCACCGTATACACCGCAACAAAATGGAGTGGCTGAGAGGAAGAACAGAACTTTAATTGAAGGAGCCAGAACCATGCTGGCTGATTCGAAACTTCCCATGGTGTTCTGGGCTGAAGCTGTTGCAACAGCCTGTTATATCCTTAATAGAGTGTTAACTGTTAAAAGATTAAATAAAACCTGTTATGAACTTATGCATGGGAGAAAGCCCAACTTGAGTGGTCTTGAACCATTCGGGTCCCCGTGTTCGATATTAAAGACCAATTCTAAATTTGGTGAAGTAGCCGACGAAGGAATCTTAATAGGATACGTTGTTGGAACTCCCAACAGACGGGTCTTTAATACATCGACCAGCAAGGTTGAGGTGGTGTGTAACACTGATATCACAAGTTACAAATCACCAAAACCAAGCACGGGACCCGCTGGGGTTTTCGACTATGATAGACTTTTTAAATCTTTTAGCATACCTTATCTGGATTTTGCAGAAGTTGAGGAAAGAATTGCTATGAAGATGATATGCGATGAGGAAGACACTTTGGTGCAACGACCACAGTATGATGAATGTCAGCCTTCCTCGTCAAATGCTGTCAATACCCCTGCTGCCTCTACTGAAGAGGAATTCATCAATCCGTTTCACTCTCAACATCAATCACCCATTGATGAGCTATCTTCGAACTTGGAAGATAATCTGAATGTCAGTTCGGTTCCGACTACGAGAATTCACAAAGATCATCCTTTGGAGAACGTGATAGGTGATCTGTCCGCCGGTGTACAAACAAGAAAAGGCTTGAATGAGCACACCTGTGTTTACACATGCATTAAAGACACGGGCATTATCAACGAATGCTTGTACACCTGCTTCATCAGCCAGATTGAACCAAAGAACTATCAAATGGCTCTTAAGGACAGCTCGTGGGTCGAAGCCATGCAAGAAGAGTTAGCTCAGTTTAAGAAAATGGAAGTATGGAATTTGGTTGAAAAACCGAAGAATGTGCATGCGATAGGCACGAAATGGGTCTTCAAATGTAAGAGAGATGAGAAAGGGATTATTATCAGGAACAAGGCGATGCTGGTTGTTAAAGGCTTTAATCAACAAGAGGGGATTGATTACAATGAGGTGTTTGCTCCTGTGGCAAGATTGGAGGCCATTCGTTTGTTTTTGGCATTTGCTGCTCATAAGGAGATGAAGGTCTTTCAGTTGGATGTGAAGAGTGCGTTCCTAAACGGTAAAGTCGACGAGGTTGTGTATGTTGAGCAACCTCCGGGTTTTCCTGACCCTGACTTTCCCGATCACGTGTACAAGCTAAGTAAAGCGCTGTATGGACTACATCAGGCACCTCGTGCCTGGTATTCAACCTTATCAGATTACTTGCTTGAGAATGAGTTTGAAAGAGGTAAAATTGATAGCACAATGTTCTTCAAGAGAAAGGGTAGCGACTTTCTGCTGGTGCAAGTCTACGTGGACGACATTATCTTTGCTGCATCAAACGTCGCCATGTGTCAGGAGTTTGAGGCCGTCATGAAGAAGAGATTTGAAATGAGTGCTATGGGGGAACTAACTTTCTTTTTAGGATTGCAGGTTGATCAGAAGAAAGACGGGATGTTCATTCATCAGACGAAGTATGTTCATGATGTTCTCAAACGCTTCAAGATGGAGGACAGCACTCCATATGATACTCCAGTCTGCGTCAATCACAAATTGGGTGCTAATTCAGACAACGATGCAGACGTGGACCCAACCCAATATCGGGCAATTATAGGTTCTTTAATGTACTTAACTGCTTCTAGGCCTGATATAATGTTTGCTGTTTGTCTTTGTGCACGCTTTCTGGCAAACCCAAAAGAATCTCATTTGAAGGGTGCGAAGAGGATACTGCGGTATCTCAAAGGCAAGCCGAAGCTGGGGTTGTGGTACTCGAAAGGAGGAGACTTGGAGCTAGGCGCTTACACAGATTCTGATTATGGAGGGTGCAATCAGAGTCGGAAGTCTACAACTGGTGGATGTCAGTTTCTTGGTGGCAGACTAGTGTCGTGGCAATGCAAGAAGCAGACCTCAGTCGCAATTTCAACCTGTGAAGCAGAATACATGGCAGCATCCAACTGCTGCTCCCAGGTTCTTTGGATTCAACAACAGTTGCGCGATTATGGTCTGAATTTCTCACTTACTCCTATTTGCATTGATAACACTGTTGCTATCTCAGTAACTAACAATCCCGTAAAGCACAGTAAAACTAAACATATTGACATTCGTCCTCATTTTATACGGGATTGTGCTGAGAAGAAACTGATTGTGCTCGAAAAGGTTGACACGTTAGATAATTTCGCTGACTTGTTCACGAAAGCGTTTGACAAAACTAGATTTCAAAACCTTGTTGAGCTGAATGGGATGATCATTCCCGAGTAACCATGTCGTGTGTTTTTGTTTAAAAAAAAATAAAAATAAAAATAAAAAAAAATAAATAAAAAAAAAACGTCACTATCGCTTAGAATTATGTCGGTTGCCTCAGTTTGAAGGACATATCCTCGGATATGTTTGGTCCTCATTTCTACTTGTAGAACATGAGGATATCCATTAACCAGATGACTGAAAGTAACCGGGGCGGTTTATGATGTGTTTTCATTCTTTCGCTGAAAATTAGTCGATCATACTTAGTTAGAAGGACACATACTAGTATGTGGTTGGTCCAGTTGATCCATTGGATCTTCGGGATAGCCGTTTCCCTGAAGACTTTGATTTGGTCGGGGCGATTGAAGTTAAATTTTTTCTTTCTGGGAGATGAAATTATTTTTCAAGTCTACTACTTCGTAAGAAGTTTCTTTACTATGTTAACAGAAAATTGATCCAACCTTGGAAAGTGATAGATATACTGATTCTGTGTGCTTAACTAGTAAAGTTATTAGGCTTAAAAGACTTTAGAACAGTCATTGTATGTCATGGTAGCTTTTTATGGTGCGTAAAAGTAGAAGTGATACTAACTAAATCTACTCGATTTTACATGGAAACTCCTTAAGAGTTGTGCATGTCTTCATATATATCTTTCCGAATGATAGGCAGAAAAGCGATTACCCAGTCATACACGAGCCCGTGAGTGTTCTGATTCCCGTGAAGATAGCGTGTCAAGACACTGCAGTGATCCAGATTCGGGACTTGCAGTTGTTTTCTACGTGAAGTTGTGTATATACAGATTAAAATATATATATATATATATATATATATATAATTATTTCTAGAGTTCATAATGTTAATGATTCTCAATCAAGACGCAAGAAGGTGAACGGGAAGCAGAGTCTAAAATCGAAGAGTAATTACTACTTAATCAGACACTACGGGTCGAGGTCAATTCGGGGTGACTTGGGGAAAGCCAAATACGCTTTGAGAATAGATAGGAGGCATCATAATCTCTGAGTTGTTGCCCACTTAAGTTTTGAGCTTAATTGAACCTAACCCGTATCACAGAAACAATGAAAACCATTTTAAGTAGATTACCTGCTTACAACCTGTTTCTTTATGTCATAATACAGCTGAACACGGATCTGTGTGACAGTCACGTAATAAGTATGACTCCTGTTCGGATCTTTTC
Organism: Bidens hawaiensis; assembly: GCF_021521415.1. NCBI lineage: Eukaryota > Viridiplantae > Streptophyta > Magnoliopsida > Asterales > Asteraceae > Bidens > Bidens hawaiensis. The sequence continues at coordinate 78,472 of NW_027506497.1, forward strand.
TAAAACATGGTAGTCCCTGTCGAGACTGAAATTTGATCCCGTGTACTTTAATTTTTCAAATTTTCGTTACTTATGTAGTTGTTTGATTTTATACCTGGTTACTTGGTCTTGATCGTATCATTTAACGCTTTAAAGGATGCTTTAAAACTTTATTGAAAATTGTTCAAAGTATAGGGGTTTGTTTTGTAAATACCGGCGAACTTGTTCATAACTTCGCCTGGAATAGGCGAAGTTATCGATAACTTCGCCTGTACTAACTTTGACCCTATATAAAGAAGTTTTTAGGTCAAACAGTTTCATTATTTCAAAACCAGCGAACTTATCCTCTCCGAGATCTAGGCGAACTTATCGAGCATCTCATCGATCATCTGTGTTTAACTTTCCTTCGATTCTAATCAAATTCAAGGTGTGTAGGGTTCGATTATCATACTATCATTGTCTATTGAGGTTAATCATCGGTCTTTTCGACTCGATTAACGACCTCGATCTTTCGAACCTTAAACACCCGATTTCAAACTTGTTATTACGTGATAGTAATTTACTTGAACGTCTAAAACTTCATAAAATCATGTGTTACAGAGTCCTCGATCTCCAAAATCATCATCTACACGTCGTTCGATTATCCTAACTGTTGCCGATTCGAATTCGGCGAAGTTACAGTTTAGGCGAAGTTATCCGTAACTTCGCCTGAGGTCTAACTTCGCCTGATTATATATTTTGAAACAGTTTATGAGGCGATGTTGTGGTTAGGCGAAGTTATCATTAACTTCGCCTGGACCATTTTACTTAATAGTTATCAGACGAAGTTCAAGTTGAAGCGAAGTTGTTTCCCAACTTCGCCCCACCTTTAACTTCGCCTGTACAGAATAGATCACAACTTCGCTCATGGTAACAGGCGAACTTGTGATTTGCTTTGACGTTTATCTAACTTAGCCTGTTTGTTGCAGATATGGCTGCTGTTGCTGGAGCAGGTGGTGCAGGCGGTGATGACGGAGGTGATAACCAGAGACAGTTCTTCCCGAGTCACAACATGTATATAACATTAGACCCGGAGGCGAGCGGAGTTGATGATTTCCGCGAAATCATCACGTTTCTGTTACGCTCGCGGATATTCCACGCGATTACAACAACTCTGCCGATATCCTTGCCCAACATTGAGGATTTTTGGCAGACCGTGGAATATGATTGTAGGGTCGAGCCCCCGGTGATGCGAGCAACAGTCAACAATCACATTGTTCAGTTCTCATCTGAACAGATCCGGGCGGCTTTACGTTTTGGAAATGAAACAAGGGATGACCCGACAGAGTTTGTAGCTCCTTTCCGTGATGGAGCGTTTTTGAGAATGGGATACTCTGGTCCCTTGGGGGATACGCAGAGGAGGAAAGGATTTTTACTTGACCAGTGGCGCTTTCTCATGCATGTTATGATTGTTTGCATGTCAGGGAGAAAGGCGGGCACTGATGGCATGGGCCCGACCATGCAGTTAGCGATGACTGCTCTGACTTACAACAAGCGATACAACTTTAGTCAGATGGTCTTTTATGAGATTGATCGTCAAAGAAGAGCGATGGCGCGTGAGCGATTTATCATGTATCCAAGATTTCTTCAAATGATCTTGAATCATGTTGCTCCAACACTTCCTCAGCGTCGTCTGATCCGATACGTTGAGAGTGCGAATAAACGGATCTTCGCCCAATGTAGATCCTCCAGTGCGAGGAGCAAACCTGAGCTCCGTCCTCGGCATACTCCGATGTTTGGGTACTTAATCAACCCGGGGTATGTACCTGCTCGTGGGGACGAGTTTAGGGACCCGGCACCACAACAGGCAGGAGCACCTCAAGCTATATCTGCTGCTCCTGTTGTGTCACCTGAGGAGACCGTTGACCTTGACGCAGCGTTTGGCGGTCAAGGATTTTTGATATGGATCGGGTGGATCCAGAGGAGAACGTACAGGTCCCGGTTGAACGTGCTTCGGGTGTGAATGTTACTAGGACAGCTGCTACGGTGGCTGGTTCTGATTCTGATGATGAAGTGGCAGAGGCAAGAAGGATTATGGTAACTCGAGAAAGACTACATGGGAAAAGAAAGAGAACAGATGATGACAGCGAGTCAGATTATGAGGAAGAGGTACAACAGTTGATCCGGAGGTCAAGAAGGGAACGGATAGGTGCAGGATCGGGAGCCGGTGAGAGCTCTAGGGTGGTACGTTTCACTCCACCAGCACTATCCGGTATGACAATGGTTCACTCAACATCACAGGTTACAAGGCCAGGCGCTACGGTTGTTCCCGTGGTGGCTACCTCATCATTTGGCCTCCCACCCACAACTTTCCAACTTTCGGGCTCCTGAGATCGTTTCGTTGCCGCCTCCGACTGTTACTCCATCGGAGGTCGTGGCACAATTTATCGAGTCGACTGTTGTGGCCACTGCAGGGTTATCGGTGACGATACCACCTGCGGTTACGTCTATTTCTACTTCTGAGGTCCCGGTGACATCGGAAATCCCTCCTCAGTACACTCAAGATATATCACATATGAGGTTCGATTTCGATGCAACCTTATCCGACTCAGAACGAATAGCAGCACTTGAACGGGTCGTGGCAGAGCAGTCAAGGATTAATCTTATCCAGACCCAGGCTATTCAGCGCCTAGTTGCAGAGAATCAAATGCAGTCGTCCCTGCTGGTAGAACATGGAAAAATCGTAGATGCTTTCAAGGAGTTCTTGGCATCTCAGGGGGAGACGAGCTGTAAAGGCGATGAGTTGAGGACCAAGAGACGAAATGATAGAGACGATGATCCCAATACATCGAAAGATGCAGGTGGTGAGTTGCCAAGAACTGATCAAGCTCTTGGAACTTCCACAACTCAGGGGGAGTCGACAACTGCAACTGGTGGTGATGATGTGGTGGTAGTGGACATAGAGGAGATGGATGATGGTTTGGTTGGTGATGATGATGTACTACCGAGTGATGTGATAGAGAAGATTGGAGAAGAGATTGTGATTGATAATGAGATTGAAGAGGGAGAGATAGTAGAAGAGAATGTGGAGCATGAGATACCAGATGTTGAGAAGATAGATATGAGTCAACAGATTGGAAGTGATGAGACTGAATGGGAAGAGAAGCCTAAATGGAAAGAAGGCTATGCTCAGTGGTTCGTCAAAACGAAGAAACCGGCGGTCCCTACAATGTTTAAGAAGAGTTACAACATTAAAGATTATGCTGAAGCGAAGAAAGGGATTATATGCTGGATATATGATGAGCAGTTGAGGCTCTTCGTGATTAAAAGGTATGACGGTGTTCAGTACTTTAGAAGGATGTTGAGATAGTTGAATACACTGCCAGAATGTGAAGTGAAAGACTTAGCTAGATTGGGATTGATAAACAGAAGTGACGATAATATGGCTAGAGTTATTGGGAAGATTGTGTGGAAAGAGAGTATAAAAGAGAAGAAATTTGAGCTGTTGAAACCACAAAAGGGAAAACTTGTTGAAGACAAGGATAGAGGTTTGAGAGCAGATGGAAAACCTTGGATGATTATGAAGTATAAACCGATCCGGTGTTTGAAAGAAGTGCCGATGAAACAGATGCCCAAGGATGTGCTTAAAGACCTGAAGTGGTGGTTCGTTGATTGTGAAACAGCTGAGGCAGTGATGGAAGACGAGGATGAACAAGAGGTGCTAAGAGTTTATGATCCGATGCACTTGGTAAACTTATCGCAAGCTGATTTGCAGGTGTTGAATGAAAAGAAGATATTTTATATTCCTGCTTGGAAAGACGAAGCAAGGAAATATCAAAGAGTTGTCTCGGTTTGTGTTCGAGAAGGAGTGCATGCTTGAAGATAGAAGATTGAAGATTACAAGACACGTGTTTGAAGCTAAAGAGATGAAGCTACTGCCAAGGGGGAGTCTGTTGGTGCATGATGTCAGTAGTTCAGTATCGAGTGTCTGTAATCGTGTTAGTTAGATTTGAGGTTTGTATGTAAGCGAAGTTGCTAACAAGTTCGCTTATATGGGCGAACTTGTTAGACAAGCGAAGTTAGGGACAACTTCGCCTGAACATGCCAGGCGAAGTTGTCGTGTCTATATAAGCTGTTTTGTTTACGGCTTATCAATTAGAATTCCAGTTTATTCGTGTATTCGAGTCAGAGAGTTTGTATTCAGTGATCATAGTATCACGTGTTTACGGTTGGAATACAATGTGTGTTTGATTATCGTATCGTGTGTTAGCTCGTATTGTTTTCTATACTCGTAACGTCTTACGTAGGGATTCCGCACCTACGTAGAACGCGATATCTCGTGTAGATCCGGCTAGGAACCTACACAATCCCGACTGTATCCCCCCGCGAGCTCGCCCGTGGTAGCGCCCAGGGCATGCGTATTGTTCTCAAGTTTAGGGACCCCGACGGGACAAGAAGAGACCGTCTCGTCACGGACTTCGGTATGCCACCGTACATACTGGTGCCATTAGTCGAGCCTCCACCATTGATTGCCCCGGAGGTGCACGTCGACGACAACCACGAAGAGAGATCGGGGGACAAGGACAGAGGGGAGGGGGAGGATGAGGCAGCGGATGGAACGGAGCAAGTTCAGGTTATTTTTATAACTCGTTTACATTTATTTGTTTATGTCTAAATATTAACATTTAATTCTCACTTTAATGTCAGCCACGGGTGCCGTAACACACACCGCGCACCTATCGCGTTGTGCGTTTAGACCATGCCACTGATGTACGCTTACGGAGAGTCGAGGCCGCGGTGCTACGGATGCAACGTCAAATGGATTGGATGATGGAGAGGGAGGCCAGCCGACAGCGCGGTGAGGATTACACATTACCTCCCTCACGCTTTGATCACGAGGCTAGCACATCAAGGGCCGGCGCCGGCGCCTCAACCGACGGAGACGAAGACGGGGACACGGTAGTGTAAATATTGGTTTACACTACTTTTTAATATTCTATCAAACTTTAATATTTTGTATGTTATGAAGTTTTTATGAACTCGTTATGAACTTTACAAGTTCAAATTTTGTATGAACGGGAACTTGTTATGAACTTTTATATTTTGTATCACATGGTTTTATGTTTTTATGCTTTCTAATATTGAAAGGTAAATCCAACCAAGTAGATAAACATGATCATAATATTAGTTTAACTACATAAACAAAAAAGAAAACGAGGAGAGCTTTGATTCCAAAACACCAAAAATCAAAGCAAAATGAAGATGTTTATTTCATTTAATATTTTTTTAAACAAATAGCCAACACCTCATATTATATTCCTCAAGTCACTTATTTTATATTTATTTAAATATATATAATTTTTTATCATAATAATCATAATCATATAATTAAAACAAATTTATATTTAAATCAAATTCTTATAGTTATCAACTTAGGTTAATATCATTCATATTAATATTAATGATAATAATATGTTGATTTGAAATGGTGAGATGATAGTTGATTTGATTGATTGACCACATCGTCGTACCCCGCCGCGTTTACTCCTTAACGTCGCGTCTTGTGCGGTTTTCTAACCACATCGACGGTGTGGTTAGAATTGCCCTAAAAAATACACATATATATGTGTATGTGATGTGGAGTTGTGGACCAATAGATAGCTAGCATAGCATACAAAGGAAACACCTTATGCGTTAGTCATCACATGTTGTACACTTGTACTAGAAGACAGAAACTGATCCAAGATTTGCACTGCCCTGTCCTCGAACTTGGAATCTATGATTTTGTATGTTCAAAATATTCCAGCCAAAAATAAAAAACCGTGGTGGTAATAATTGGTGTTACATGTTTGGTTTGATGGAGATTATATGTTAGCGAATAGCAATGATAGAATTGTTGTTCTATGTTGTCTCTATTTATACACGTATAAGATATCAAAGGGCAAAAAACTAAAAAACTTTCACGTTATGCAATTACGCCCATCACATATTTGTCATATTAATATTAATATTAATAAAGATTTTGCATGTCATTTGACTAAGTATAATGAATGATCTAAAAGGCCATATTAATGTAAGTTATATTTCCATATGGGTATGAAAGATGTGTGAAAATGCATATATAAAACTAAATAAAACAATTCACAAATTGCGTTTTAAATGGGATTTATCAAACTAAACTTCACACAACGGCAATTGTATTAGTCGTGTATAATAGTGAAGTCAAGTAAAGCTGGATATTGAATCCGTGGACATAAAATATGACGCTCAATACTAAACCTCTATCGAGTCCTAACATGAATAAACAAATAACTGAATTTAAGAGAAAATACATAAAACATACCGAAGACATATTTTGGGCTTTAAGTCAATGGGAATAAAGATCACCCAAGTGTTGACTCCTAATACCGCTAAAATGACTAACTAAATGACAATCACCGAAACGACTATTGAACTGACTCTAGCTATGGATGCTTTTTCCTTTAACCGATAGGACAACTAGGAAAGTTGCTACTTCTCAAACGTGATATCAGAGATCAATCAAGAAGAAGTGAAAATTGATTAACAAGAAATTAGGGTTTCTGTTTATTGAATGGAAAATTGGTTTTAAATAATCCCAACTATACCCTATTGGTAAATAACAGTCCCAACTTAACACTTGTCTGGTGACGGTTCCAACTAAAGATGCATTTGTTTACAACGGTCCGCGACTAACGGATGGTTAACTCCGTTAGCTTGATGCTTACGTGGCATGCCTAGTGATCAAAATAGATTTACGTGGCAGCTTATGTGGCAATAATCTTATATCTTTTAAAAACAAACAAACCAGATCTTCAGTTAACCCCCACCCACCTTTCAGCTTCAATAACTTAAAGCAATTGGCCACCATCACTTTGCTCACGATGGCCACCGCCACCGCCACCCTGATCGCTAACGACGACCACCACCACACTGCAGCACCCACGTCGTCCATTATCTTTAACCATCATCTGCTATCCCGTCATATATCACCATCTCAAGACCATAGAAACAAGAAATCAGAGCATCAAATGTAGGCGGCTTCAGGCGAGGATGTGATTAGGGCAAAACTCTGGCAAGGTTTAGAACGGATCTGGGTTTTAGATTGAAAAAACGATTTTGGGGGTTTTTGTGAGTTGTATGTCCCTGGAGTAAGGGATTGAGGTTCTGACGAGCTCAGAAGTGGTGGATGATGTTCCGTTGAGAATCTAGAAAAGAAACTAATCAACGAGGAAGATGATGTTGGAAATCCGCCGGCAAGAATAAACCCCCAAATCTTGAACTTTGGATTTGCTAAACTAGACAATGGTGCTAATCTGATGTATGAAGAAGAAAGGATATGGTGGTGGTGGTGAGTGGCAGCAGAAAAGAGGTAGAAGAAGGTGGTGGTGGTGGTGGTTGCCGATTTGTGTTGGGTGTAGGGGCAGGGAATGATGAAGAAGATTGGTTTTCCACATAAGCTGCCACGTAAATCTTTTTTTGACCACTAGGCATGCCACGTAAGCATCAAACTAACGGAGTTAATAATTCGTTAGTCGCAGGCCATTGTAAACAAATGCATCTTTAGTTGGAACCGTCACCAGACAATTGTTAAGTTGGGATTGTTATTTACCAATAGGGTATAGTTGGGATTATTTAAAACCAATTTTCCTTATTGAATTGAAAAAACTGAATTAGGAATTACAAACAAACTCTAACAGACTTACCCATCTCTAGTCTAACTGTATTTACACATTAGTCCTTATACTATTTGGAATTATAAAATAGACCCTGCACTTTGCAGATTCTTACAATCTCCCCTCTAATTCCAATTTTACCCTTTAAACTCTTCTACTCCCAGCAATGACCTCATCTCTGCAAACTTCAGCCTTGGGAGTGATTTTGTTAATACATCTGCACGCTGCATACTTCCTCTTACAAATTCAACTCTGATTTGCCCATTCTCAATACACTCTCTAATAAAATGATACCTTGTATTAATATGTTTGCTTCTACCATGAAAAACAGGGTTTTTCATTAGTGCAATTGCTGACTTATTGTCAACTAACAAAACTACTGTTTCCTGCTTTTGACCTGTAATTTCAGCAATTAATCCTTGCAACCATAAAGCTTGACATGCTGCAGAGGTTGCAACCATGAACTCTGCCTCACATGAAGATAAAGCAACTATTTGCTGCTTTTGAGACATCCAAGATACCAATGAATCATTGTAGAAAAACACATTACCTGATGTGCTTTTACCATCATTTGTATCCGTCAAATGGTTACTATCACTATAACCAATGAGACCCTCTCCTTTCATTCTCTTGTACATAATACCATAATGAATAGTACCTTTAGTGTACCTTATCAGATGCTTCACAGCTGACATATGGGCTTCTTTTGGGGTTTGCATAAACCTGCTTAAGTAGCCAACTGCATAACATATATCTGGTCTAGTTTGACATAGGTATCTCAATGATCCAAATAACCTTCTGTAATCTGTTGGATTTACATCTTTCCCAGCTTCTGACTTGTACAGATTCTACCCATTTTCCATTGGAACTTTTGTGTCATTACAGTCATCTAACCCTGCCATGTTAAGAATCTTCATTGCATAAGCTGACTGCTTTATTACAATTCCTTCTTTCTTTTGAGACACTTCTATCCCAAGATAGTAGTTTAACAAGCCAAGATCTGTCATTTCAAACTTGGTTCTCATTCTAAGCTTAAAGTCTTTTGCTTCTTGCACATCACTCCCTGTTACAAGTAAGTCATCCACATAGACACCCACAATCAAAAGTGTATTACCTTTGGACTTAACATATACTGCTTGTTCATGCTGACACCTCTGGAATTCAAATTCCTTCAAGACCGTGTCAAGTTTAATATTCCAAGCTCTAGGTGCTTGCCTCAAGCCATATAGAGCTTTAGACAATTTGTACACCTTATGATCAGCACCTTCCTTCTCATATCCTTCAGGCTGTTTAACAAAAACATCCTCATTCAGATCACCATGTAAGAAGGCTGCCTTTACATCCATATGGTATACCTTCCAATCCATTCTAGCTGCCATAGCAAGTATCAACCTAATTGTTTCAATTCTTGCTACAGGGGCAAAAACCTATTCAAAATCAATGCCAACCTGCTGCACATACCCCTTTGCAACAAGCCTTGCTTTATACTTTGTTACCTTTCCTAAAGCATCCTTTTGCTTGTCATTTCTCTCAAAGACTCAAAGTTTACATGGCCTAGTGAAGAGGTAGGTCCCAGCAGAGCCCAGTTGGACCCGCAAGACTCACCTCAAAGAGGGACGTCTGCGCAGTTGAACCCGCAAGACTCACCTTCAACAGGGACGTCTGCGCAAAGGCTAAACTCGCAAGACTCACCTTGAAGAGAGACGTCTGCGCAGAAACCAACTGGATCCGCAGGACCCACCATGCTCAGAGACGTGACGTCCTTACGCGCAGTACGCAAGCTGTTCCCGCAGGAAAAGCCTCCCAATGGTCGACGTACTCCGCCTGTTCCCGCAGCAACGGATACTAGCCATCAGGGAAGGCTACCCGCGCAGCAAGGCTACACGCACAAGGCACTTAACTCTTAAATAATTCAGTAATGTCACCTGAAGAAGGAGTGAGCAAGCCGGGAACACTCCCGAACAAAGCCGGGAACACTCCCGCACAAATGAGCCAGTCCGTACGATACGGGAGGATCTTTTGTACTGTACCTGACGATGTATGGACAAAAGATCTGACCAAAGATACGACAGCTCACTGACAACAGTATGACGAGCAGCACGCTCTTGTACTGTATGTCACTATCAGCCGCTGCCTACTCACCAACCTGTCGGAGGACGTGCATAGCCTGCAGTTGGTGGAACAGGAATAGTACACAGCCGGCCTGGTCACTATCAGCCGCTGCCTACCCACCAACCACCAGCATGGCACGTGCGTAGCCCACAGTTGGCAGAACAGGAATACTATTCAGCCGGCTGTACCTGCTTGGAAACCTACCTTCGGCTATAAATACTCCAACACCTTGGAATGGTAGGGACACATTACGTTACATTACCTTATCACATCTTATCTTTTCTAGCAATCTCTTAATATACACTTATATTCAAGAGCAATCTAGTCTGATTCTCACGCCGGAGGGTGGTCACAAGAAGGTACCCCCCCTTCTAGGTGACGAGCTCACGGTGTCTGTTTTGCAGGTCACCAGAAGAACCATCTTTGCCGGACATAACCCCTCTTGGGAAACATCTATTTAACCCCCAGATTATCCGTAATCTGCCCGGGGTCGATTAGTGTTTCTTCATTGGTGCCATCCGTGCATAAAAGCTAGAATTAATTCATTCAGTTTTTTCAAACTTCTGGAAAGATGGTTAAGGTTACTCCGTTGCCAAAGCCAGCGAGTGACCAAGAAATCCCGGTAATCACAACCCCAGCTACTGGGAGGAACACCGGCGAGCACACAAATTTTACGAACACTACCCCGGTTACTCAAGCCGGGGCAAGTGCAGTAAATTTTACGAACACTACCCCGGTTACCCGAGCCGGGGCAAGTGCAGTAAACAATCCTTCACTGGGATTCACCAATACCCAGTTGGAGAGACAACAGACGAGGCTCCCCCGCCAAACACTCGATCAAGTTAAAGCGTGGGCCGAAGCACGTCAGAAGGGATTCCAAGCTGAGTTGGATGAACGCTTGCGTTCACTCCAACAGGCTGACGAATTCGGAAGCACTCAACAGCTCAACATGAGCAATGAGTGCGAGTACTTGGACGATGATTCGGAGGAATCCGACACCGACGCAAACCCTCGCCATAGGGCGAAAGGGAAGCGTAAGGAAACGGACTTCCAACCGAGAAGGAATTTTGGAGAAACCTTCAAACCAAAAAACGCGGGTGGAAACCCACGTGACTTCTCTAAAACCTTCAGACCAACCGCTGCAAATGCGGGAACCTCCAAGTTTGCAAGGGACATTGCGGAAGCAATCGCCCCAAGAAGTGCCAAACAGATGTCCAACATCGGCACTTATGATTGTAACACCCCGACCAAAGGCGGATTATACATCGGGGCGCCACATATTGCTTCATTACTCGCGACACTATTGGTGTCAATATTTATTAATACACATTTTATCGCGCACAGCGCAGCGGGGAAAATAAAGAACATAAATCAAACATAAATCAATATATTATAAATTATAACATTCAAACAACATGAACTTGTCTTGATACATTTTAATTCTAGGTCCAAAAGTAAAAACGTCCTACGTGTCCACAAGCTCCAAAACAGCTACTGCAAACCTGAACATGTGTTAAAATAAACGTCAAACACTTGCGTGTTGGTGAGAAATCAAGTTTAATAGATAATCATAGATAATCACAGTAAATCTGCGCGCAACACGTGTATGTCTAGAGTTTAACAAGGGTGTAATCAGATTGTGATCAAGCCTAAGATAGTTCATAGATCATAGTTCAATCCATGCTCCCAATTGAGCATAAAAACGAGAAAACATCTGTGCAAGTGTAAACAAAGAAAACCGTAAACGATAGGTCTCCCGTGTTCAACTAATGGTACCAACGGAACTGCGGAATAGGCCGAACAAAGCGGTTAATGATACACACATACAAATAAACAGCCAAGGTAAACGTCCTCAACACATGGGATACTGCGCGACTAAAGTTCATAAACAAGTTTAAGACTCAAGTTTTGTATGAACACATGAACATCCCAAAGCATTTAAAATAAAAAGGGATTAGATACGAGATAACTCACATGATAAACGATGCGGTGGTAGATAAAGCAAGAACCAACTTTAAACAAGCACAAGTTAACCTATAAATAAGATTATTGTTTTAACGATTGGTTTTAAGTCTTGATTATAAGTTAGCATAATTAATAAGTAAATTATAATATATATTACCGGAAAAGCAGGAAGAACAAGGAGGAAGACGGAGGCAGAGAGGAAGACGGCAGAGAGAGCAAGGAGCAAGAGAGCAGGAGAGATTAAGTGTTTTGTGTGTGATGTGTTATGAAATTTTATTATTATTTATAGAAAAACCCTAGGAGACACAATCCCTAGAAAAAGGGGAAAAGATCTCAAAAAGTAAAAGATTCCAAAAGCAAAAGATATCAAAAGATATGGCAGCTGCAGGGGGCAAGATAAAGCTGACAGGGAAACAGTAACAGGCATGGGCGGTTCAGATAAAGGTACTGGATAAAGCTTGGCAAAAGCAGATCTCAAAAGATAATGTCAGTCACTTTTTCTACCAACCAATGGGGGTTGGTACGCATGCTGCGCCGAAAGTAACTATTCAGACATTAGATAGGTTAGGTCAACAGCACAGAAGATAAGACAACACAAAAGCAAACGGCTAGATTAAACAGAAGACTAGACTAAAGGGTCAAGCGCGAGAAGGCTGAGTGCGCGAGCGCGAAGGCTGGCACAACAATCCTTAGCGCACTGCGGGAAGAATCACAAATCCTTAGCGTGCTGCGTGAAGAACAAGAATTCTAAGCGCATCGCGGGAAGAACATACATTCTTAGCGCATTGCGGGAAGAACATGCATTCTTAGCGCGCTGCGAGAAGAGTTCTCTTCACGCATCGCAGGAACAAGATGTCTTCACGCAGGCTTCCATGTAAGGAGTCTGGCGCGTGGAGCTGCAGACATCCTTAGGCGGGAAGAACCAAAGGACAAGCAAAGAGGAGGGAAACAAGGCGTAAGGGCGGGACGGCGACAAGAGGGAAAAGAAGGCGGAAAGAGAGAAGGAAGAGGGACGGGACGGCGGAAAGAAAGAGAGAGAGAGGCGGGAAGGAAAATATATATTATTATTAAAAGTAAAATATAAGTATAAATATTAAATAATAAAAGAGAGATCGGGTCAGAGAAACGGGTACCTGGGTCGGGTCGGATCGGGGCAGATGTCACAGTCTCCCCTACTTTAAGAAATTTCGTCCCGAAATTTATCTCGAAGTAGGTTGCGCAGAGAACAGGTGCGGGTACTTGATCTTCATTTGATCTTCCCTTTCCCATGTAAACTCGGCTCCGCGCTTGGACTCCCAGCGAACTTTCACGATAGGGATACGACTGCGCTTGGTTTGCTTAACCTCGCGATCCATAATCTCAACAGGCTTCTCAACGAAATGCATAGTTTCATCAACTTGAACTTCATCAAGTGGAATGTGAAGGTTCTCGTCAGCTAAACACTTCTTGAGATTGGATACATGGAACGTTGGATGCACATTACTG